>NC_057703.1:1986910-2074410 GCF_014466175.1 Vespula pensylvanica
TTTGCAAAGAACCTTTAGCAAATGTTCACCGAACACATGTTCGAACTTTTGCTTTGAAAATAAGGATAGATTTAGAAAAATTTGGCGAGCACGTGTTTTCTCTGGTGTCATCTGGTATTGTCTTACTACCGAACTTAAAAGTACTACTTTAATGAGATTCCAGTCACGTCTATGATAGTTTTTATCCTTACGTTCCTTCTGGGTTTTTCTTGTTTTACGATCTTTCTTAGTCGAATGTACTATGGCGAATACAATTTAAACATTTTTTTTTTACAATGATTGTGATAAAGAGAACATGCGTCTATATGCTTATAATAATTTGTTTTTATTTTTTTTTTTAAATTTGCTTGGAGATGTACAAATAAAAAAAAAATTTTTCGAAAAAAAATACATATAAACGAATTTTGTTTTATCGAAGTTACCCGGGAAAAACCTAAGGGCCAACTTTTCTATTTACCTGTAAATACAAGAGAAAGTATTCTTTTATAATTTAATAGCAATATTCTCTTTATCCCATAATTTTCGTCCTTCATTTTAAATTTCTTTTCTATTAAGAAATTTTATTATTATTCCTGTAATCCATCAAATATTATTTACCCATGGTATTTTCTACTCGTGTCCCTGGTACTCTTTCAAATTTCTAATAAATTTTTTGGAATGTTTATCCCATCGAATCGTCTAATCAGTACATATTTATATTTTAATATACAGATATTTGAAAAAAAGTTCATGATAGATAGATATATTTTTAATAACATGTACTTTTAATAAATCCGAAGTTTAAATATATCTCGTGATGTTTCAGTATATCTATTTATACGATGACAAAAAATGACAAAAAAAATGATTAATAAATTTGATAAAATCGACGATGAAAGCTTTCGTGACGAATGAAAGAGATGATGGTTTTATTTCGCGACGTGCGTTTATTATGAACAGTAAATATTGTACCTTCGGTTTTTCCAAAAATTACTTATTCTAATCCTTCATTAGTTCGTCCACACTTTAACACGATTATCTCTAAAATCTGGAAAGTTTTAAACGTGGAATATTCCACTTTATTCTAATCAGATATTTGATACGTGATGTCACGAAAATTTACACCATCGTATAAGAATGATTAAATCTTCAGATAAAATTTCAAAAACTTTTTCATTTTTTGATATTTGTATTAATTAAAGAGACATACAAATTTCTTATTAATTAACAATAATCTTACAAAACTGATATATTATCTTCCTTCCAACTCCATGTTTTAAATTTATAATTATTTCTTTTTAGAGTTAGATAATTAATAAACACGCTATAATATTCTTGAAATAAAAAAAAGAGTAATAGGTATATATCTATCCTTAAATTCGATATTAAAATTTACAAAATCTATTTGGAATTAATTGGAATACAGGTTGGAATAGGTATCATGTGATTAAAGTTAAGTGTACTTTGATGAATAGATATGTAATAGGTATGTGATAAAAGTTAAGTGTACTTAGACGAGTAGATATATCTATATCTATACTATGGATTTTATCATTCGAACAAATAGAAAATTGGCAAAGATATTATCTCCTTTGGTAAGTAAGTACTTGTATGATAATTTACTTCTCTTTCTTTTTTATCTCTTCCTCTCCCTCTCTCTCTCTCTCTCTTTCTTTCTTTCTTATATGTATTCTTTGAGTCAATTCTCACTTGATGTCATCTCCTCCCATTCGTAGCCGTCTTCCTTCGCGTTTAGTTCATGCCGTGTGTTCGGCACATGGCGAAGACAGTGAGCATCGGTGCAAACATTGTCGAGACTATCTGTCGGCGTGAATCGTAAAGGCACCGTTTGTAGAATGTACCATGGATAAGATCGAGCAAGTCGGAGACACTTTGCGAGTCTGACATGTGACACTAATGTCAGCCTAGAAGTCTTACGTATTCGAGATAAATGTCTAAAGTACATATGTGTGCGTATGAGTATATTCTTCAAAATGGCATTCCAATAGATTGACAGACAGACATTTTTCAAATTCTCGTACCTACTTAATTTTCGATGCTGCCAAGATATAATCAAAAAAAGAGGAATTCATAGAGTACTATCATCCGATAGTGAAGTTCGAAATCATTGCTTTTTGATTCTTTCAAATTTTTTGCTCTCGATCAAAAAAAAAAAAGAAATGCATTAGTTTAGTCGAAAATTATTGATAGTTTTCGGATGGATTGGAGTTGAAAAAAAAATTTTTTTTCACGAGCAGAGCTCTCAGAAGCTTCCGTTCATCGTTCTCTTCGCCATTACATTAGTACCCGCCTTTTATACGACTCTAATCGTAGCTTGAAATTTATGATACGCGGACAGCATCCTTTTATAGGCCAGAAAAGAAACCGACTGCCATCTTTTCTCTCTCTCTCTCTCTTTCTTTTTCACGACGTCGAAGGAAAAAAAAAGTTAACTAAATGAATTACGATATAACATTAACACGCTTGTCTACGATCTCTCGATATCGTAAAAAATGTCTTAGAAGGTATTAAATGACACTTTTTATTCTATGCTTCGTAGATATCGACAATATTTCTTTGATAAAGTATCTTATTTATGACAGAATTTCTACCGAATTTACTGAAATTATTTCAACGTCACGAAATTGTTTAAAATTGTTGAAATGTTTTACTAAATAATTTCAATTTTTCGTTGAAAAGATATTTGTGGCATCTGTCACTCTTTTCACAGTTTTCCTTGAAACGTGTTAAGGAATGACAGCTGGTACTTACTTACCTGATATTAATAATTTGCTGGTGATCGGATTCTCACGTAGTTTTATAAATTTTATTTACTTTCTTTACGTTCTTTTAAGATACCAAACAACCTCGTATTTAAAATTCAAATAACAAAACATGATTTTTAGTGCTCTATTGTGTTGAATTGCTTTATCATGTACCATATTTTATTTATCACGATTATCTTTCAAATATTAATCTTTTAAATATTACAAAAAAAAAATATTTCTACAATGTTTAAAATATAATTCACTAAATTGAGTTATTCATATAATATTATACATAATAATATTCAATCTGTCAATTATATCAAGCGACTATATCCAACACTTACATTTTTAAACTGCAGATACCTATGCACATACAGCAACCATCTTTCTTCCAGTCAATAAAGCACGAGTACGTCTTCTCAAAGAGAACCGAACGTTAGCTTATGAGCACACGACGACGATTAAATGCAGAGAACAGGACGCGCAATTAAATCTACGTTAATATCGTTAAACGGAGCGTGCCCAGAAACGAGCCTTGCAGGCACACAAATATACGTTTGAACTTGAAAAGACACAGACACATTGATACCTACATATATATATTTATATATATAGCTGACATATACCTATCACATATGAATTATGATCGTATGTTCATTGACGAGCAATCCGACTGATTGCCATATGAATTGATTAAGTTATATCTAAAAACAAATTGCAAATTTTTATAAGATAAAGTAATGGATAAGATATTCGTTAAAAAAATGGAAAAAAAAAGTATACGTTCCATCATCGTCATCATCACCATTAACATCATCATCATCATCATCATCATCATTATTCATCATTATCATCGTCATCGTCGCTGTCAAGAAAGCCAATCAAATCCGACGGTTTCGAGCATCGTCATCGTTCGACCACGACGAAAACTCGCTTCTTGGAATCGGAAAAGGCCAGTAGAAATGTACTTACCTACTCCCTTAACTTCGTTTCCACGTTGCTCCCTCATCGAATTTGGCTTGAATCCAAGAGAAAATCAGATCGCCAATAAAGAGACCGATAAATAAAGCGGCCAAACACCAAAATAATACTAGAACGGTGATATCAAAGTGATGTCAGTTTTCTTGCTCATATCCATTTATCATATCTTCTTTTTTTATTACGAAATATATATATATATATATATATATATATATATATATTCAAAAATTTATCCACCTTCCTCTCTACCTTTATTTTCCTTCTCTCATCATTAACACCCTTCGTTCTTCTTATTAACAATTTTTTTTTCTTTATTTTTTGTTCATATTATAAATTTAAATGGACGTAAATAAGACATATATATATATATATATGTAATTATTTTTCAATATAAAAAAAATGATCTATAAATAATTCGTTGAATAAAATGAATGGAAATTATAATTGGTGAGGAGAGAAAGAGGAAGAAAGAGAGGGAGAGAGAGAGAGAGAGAGAAAGATGGAAAAATGTGAAACGCGCTGAAACATGGTGAAACGCCAAAATTTATAGGGGCGGAGTTTCTCTTAAACGAGCTTTTCGCCCGTCACAACAAACACGTCTCCAAGATCCAGCTTGTTCATCGATCATTTATATCTTGCCGGCGAGGTGGTAGTAACGGTGGCGACGCCAAGGGAAACCCATTGAAATTGAGAAGCTATATATAAATGACGATACCTACGCGGTCTAGCAGATAATATTTTGGGAACTCCCGATCTCTTCGGGAACTTTCAAACGTTCCCGACTAATCTAGAATTTGAAATAAAGGGAGAGAAGGAGAGAAAGAGAGAGAGAGAGAGAGAGAGAGAGAGAGAGATCTTCGTTCTTTATACTTACGACATAGGACGTATGTTAAAGAGTAGATATATATATATATATTTCTTATATACATGTATGTATTTATGTGTATAGATATATAGATATATAGATACTTACTAAGAATGTATAATATTTCTGTTCTTTCTCTCCTTCTCTCTCTCTCTCTCTCTCTCTCTCTCTCTCTCTCTCTCTCTCTCTCTCTCTTGTTCGTTCTCGACTCAAGAATTTACACTTTTTACGCTTACACCGCAAAGGGGTTCTACTATTTTCGGCGTTCCGTTCACGTGCCATAATTCTTATTCCCGATTTTTCAGCTCTCTAAGAAAGTTTTTCTTTTCATAATTTATATTTACAGTAAACTATGTATATCCTATGTTGAAATATTATTGATATTTTCATTCATTCGTTGTAATAAATTATTGGACAATTGATAGTGATGTACCTACTTAGATCGATTTTATTTGATTTTTATAATTTAGATATTTATCGTATCGTGATTATATTATATATTATACGATATATATTGCACTATATTACGTAACAATATGTTTTGAATCGATTTCTAAGATACTTAATAAATTATTAGATGAATTTTCAATATTATAACAAACGTGAACTTGCAGTATAGTTTTACTGGTATTGATTATATTGGTAATATTTATTAGTATTGATGGATATCCAAAAGTTTCAAAGATTACGTAATATTACATAATAAAGATTACATAACAGATAATAGACGATTATTCCAAATTAATATCACTATTAAAAAGTCTATAAAACTAATTAAAACTCAATAATATCAACGCTTCGATCACAACTCATCCTAGCCGAAGATAATTTCTCAACATCCTTGGATCTAGATCTTTTTAATAATAATAATAAAAAACAAAAAACAAAAAACAAAAAAAAAAGGAGTAGATAAAGAGTTTGTAAAGAGTAGAACTCGAAAAGATTCGCAAATTCGAGTATTTCTTCTCGATCTCTCCTATATTCTCTTTCTCTTTCTTACTTTCGTCAGGCGATATAAATATTCGTGGATGGGTCTCCCCTTTATACCTCTCGTATCTTTCTCACTCTCACGAATTTACGTTTCCTTCTTCTCTCTCTCTCTCTCTCTCTCTCTCTCTCTCTCTCTCTCTCTCTTTCTTTCTCTCACACGTTATAATTCTCACTCTATTTCTCTCTTGTACGAACGATCATGGAGACAGCGAACGAGTAAGTTCTCTCTCTCTCTCTCTCTCTCTCTCTCTCTCTCTCACTCACTCTCTCTTTTTTCCTTTTCTTTTTCGTTTCTCCTGTCTCTACGAAGAACTTCGGTACGATGACGATCATAAAGAGACAGGGAAGAACTTAGCTTCTTCTTCTTCTACTCCTCCTCCTTCTTCTTCTTCTCTTTCTTCTTCTCCTTCTTCTCCTTTTACTCATTCTCCTTTTTTTTTTCTATAGCCGAACCCAAGGAAGGTTTCGTGGGATTTTTCTTTTTTCAATTTTTTCCTTCTCTTGCACTCCTCTCTCTCTCTCTCTCTCTCTCTCTCTCTCTCTCTCTCTCACTCTCACTCTCTCTCTCTCTCTCTCACTCTCTCTTTCCCTTTCTCACTAGATTTTTCTAGACGGGGACAAACACTGGCAGACACGATGAATAAAAGAAAACATCGAATGGTGGGGAAATTTAACGGTGTTAAGGAGGTCTCGAAGAGGACAGAAAGAGATAGATTGAGAGAGTGAGAGAGAGGAAAGGAGGGAAAGAAAGAGGGTGCTAGAGAGAGAGAGAGAGAGAGAGAAGGAAAGAGAGAGGGCAGAATGAGAAAAAGAGAGAGACAGAAAGAGAAAGAAGGAGAGAGAGAAGACAGAATGAGAAAAAGAGATGAGATGAGAAAGAGGGATGTATAGAAAGATAGCAGAAACACTGAAGAGATGAGGTAAGGGGAAGGAAATGAGAGCTCTTGCTTGGAGGCGGAGTTCTCCATACGTCACGAAGAAATCCCCTCGAAGTCTCCACCATCAGAGATGTTTTAACCTTTGCTTAGAAACAGTCTTACGTTCTCGGCCGATCGACAACCGGTTTCCGTGTCTCGTATCCATCGATTTTTAATTTATCGATCAGTTTCTTTACGTAACACGTCGTTCTATTTCTCTCTTTCTCTTTCTCTCTCGTTCTATTTCTTATTCTTTTTCTTTCTTATCTACATTCGACGGGCGTTCGTTTGTGTATATTTGTGCACTTATAATTTGCGCGTGTGCGTACGTTCGTGTGTGTGTTTTTGTGCACACCCGCTCGCGATTTTTTTCTCTCCTTTTTATTTTACGCACTTATTTACATATATTTGTATATTCCAAGGAACTATGAACGAAGTACGGAAATATATGGAATATAGATAAAATAATGAAATCATTGTAATAAGGTATTATACATGGTGTGTTAATTCAAAGCAACCGATCGTAATTGGCATTCTTCGGGTGGATCGTTTATAAAAAAAAAAAAAAAAAAAAAAAAAAAAAAATAGGAGAAAGAAAAAAAACGATTCGTCAATAGTGAAAAGTGTCTGATCTATAAGTATCTACGTCGATTCGATGTTATTTGGAAATCGAACGAAATCCGAGATAGATAATTAACTATCTTTCGAGTGATATCTCGACGAAGAAGAGGATATACACGTTTAATAAGAAAATCAACGATAGAACACGGAGATACAGCAGCACGGGCATGAAAATAGTTCTAGATAAAATAGGAAACGATGCAAGTTGGACAATTATTAATTACGCAGGCTACGTGCATTCCAAATTATTATCTATTGGATGATAACGATAGTTCCGGTATTCCTCATAGCGACGGAAGTTCTGCAAGCAATTCGCCGCATCATTACGAACGTTTTTCAACGCCAACACACTTGATGGATCTCAGTAATCCGCCGGAGCACCGTGACGTGCAACCTTATCATCATCATCATCATCATCATCATCATCATCCTCCTCCTCCTCATCTTCATCATCTTCATCTTCACCATAATAATAATAATAATAATAATAATAATAATAATAATAATAATAATAACAACAACAACAATAATAATAACAACAACAACAACAATCAGACTGCTTATCAAACTCAGTCACCACCTTTTATGATATACGAAAATCCAGATGAAGGTAAGAGGTATCATCCTCAAGATCATCAAGACGGAAAAATCATAAGAGATTTACAAATGATTTATGACAGAAGATTGCACGGTAACTCGCCGGTATTTTTATCGGATCACGGTAAAGAAAACGAACAAAATCTTTATCTACCGGCGTCGCCGAATCAAATGTATTCTTCTGGTGGTGAAGAACTTACAACAATCTCTGTTTCCAAACCATCGCAACTTCAAAATGCTGAACCATATCGATTGATGGATGTAATTGAATATAAATCTGATACATTGCATGAATATAAAAAGGAGGATATCGATCAACAGCAACAGCAGCAACAACAACAACAGCAGCAACGTCATCATCAACAGCAACAAACATCACAGCAATTGGAGGAACAACAAAATTATAATAAACAGATCGATCAAAATCCAGCATCGTCGACCAAAAATTGTATTGTAGAAAACAATCGAGTAAAAAAAAAAAGAAAGCCGAACCTCGAAGATTCCGAAAATGAAAACGCCACTTCTTCCTCGACGAAAATGAAAGTTCGTAGGAAGAGTGGTGCCACTTACGAAGAAATCCAAAATCAAAGAGTAATGGCGAATGTTAGGGAACGGCAAAGAACTCAGAGTTTAAACGAAGCATTTTCCGCCCTTAGAAAGATCATTCCGACATTGCCGAGCGATAAACTCAGTAAAATTCAAACGTTGAAACTTGCTACGAGGTATATTGATTTTTTATATCAAGTGCTACACTGTAATATGGAAAACAACGAGGAAGAAAATGGTAAGAATATTTATCGTAACTATTTATTTATCTTATTTTTTATTTTAATATCAATGATAGTTCCTTCTCTCTTTCTCTCTTTCTTTCTCTCTCTCTCTCTCTCTCTCTCTCTTTTTCTATCTTTCTCTCTGTTTGTATGTGTCTCTGTCTCTGTCTCTGTCTCTGTCTCTCTAAGCTCACTTTTAAAAACGTTTCTCCAAATGTAAATCGTATTTCCAACTTTCTTTTCTATGAGAAAACATTAACCAGACTGAGGAAGAAAAAAAAAGAAAGGAAGGAAAAAAACTTACGTGTTGTTTGTAGATGAAAAGAGAAACTCTACAATCCTAGTAGGCTACCCTTCGCCACCTTAGTACCTTACATACATACAGAAGCATCGAGCTTATGTTTATGGGAACCGCTTTAGTGCTTATTTACGGTGTAGTCTAATTAAACAGTCACTCGTGGTGGAGTCTTGTAATTTACGGATCTCTGTAAAGGCTTGATGAGCGTGCTATCCTAGTGCCACTTATTTGTTTGCATCGTTTTAACTTCTTTCAAAGATTAATTCCAAACAAACTTTTGAATATAAAAATAATAAAATATAAAAGTCAAATGTAAGGGATAATAAAACGAAATAAAATAATATCAAATTTTAATTCTAAACTTCAGATATATTTGAGTTTAGAATATATTTTATTTTATTTTATTTTATTATTTGTTGTTTTCTTTTTTTTTTTTTTTAATTCCTTCCTCTAGGATTGATATTTTCAAATTAACTTTCGAATAGGCAAATTTTTCAATTAATTTTATGACATTTAATTCCTTTTTTTCTTTTCTCTTTTTCGGTCTTCTCTTTTTTATTCGTTTTTCTAGGATTAAATGTCTCGTTCTTCGAAAATTTTTGGAACGAAATTTTACATTGATTTAATTTAATTTAATTTTTATTTATTCACCTAGGATTGTAATATTTGTCCTATTCTGTTCTTAATTTTGAAATAAATGTTATGTTATTTAATCTGCTGTTATTTTTATTCCACCCTCAGAGATTGCCTTTGAACATTCCTTCGTGAAATATATTCGTTATCTATTTTTATTCTCTCAAGGATTACTATTTCCAAAACGAACTTATTTTATTTAAATATATGAACGAATTTGAATGTTCAAGGATTGCAGCGATATTTTTGTTTTTCAAAAATCCGAAAACACGACACGAAAGTATCAACACCATTCATTCATTTCGTTTTTTTTCCTCCTCGTAATACCATAAATCGTACTAATCTTACTAAACTATTTTTCTTTTTTTCTTTTTCTTCATTTAATTTCTTCGTCATATTTTCGTCTCGTTTTTCGTTAATATCTTTGATACATGTCAAACAATGTTGCGATCGAGTACGTTAATGAACAAGTTATCCCAGTAAATGCAATTTCCATTAATTATACTTGTAATGTTTCAGAAGAGAGAAATCCAAGAAGCGCAGTATTAGCTGCAAGAGAAATAACGGCATCGTCTTGTAGTTACATGGCACATGAAAAACTATCTTATGCGTTTAGCGTTTGGCGTATGGAGGGTGATTGGAACTCTAACTTATAAATAAATATCTGTCATAGATAATCGATAATTCAAAGTATGTATGTGTATGTATATGTATATGTATACGTATATGTATATGTATATATATATATATATATGTATATATCCGAATGACTATAATAGAAGGATTAAATGTATATGTGAAATGCATACGAAGGATGCAGTAAAAGGCATGAAGATAATGATGAATCTGTTACAATGCTCGGTGTGTATCTATTATCTAAATATCATACATACAGAGTGTTTTACATTCTTCTTTTTTCTCCTGACTTTCATATAACGTGAATATTCCGTTAAATAAAAATGCCATGTTATATAAATTAGATTACAAATTTTCTTTTATATAGTTTCATTTTTTGTTACTTTTCCTTTTTAATTATACAAAACGCGATTGATGTTACGAACCGAAATATATTTTTATTTAATTCGAGTAACATAAAAAAGAAAGAAAAAAAAAAGTTAATTCGTATACGTATTAAAAAATTTCGTTAAAATTTTTGTTATAACATTGGTATGACGTTTTTCTTCTTATTTCCAAAAAATACCGGCGCAGTTTGATAAGAAAAAAGAAAATCTGAAACACCCAAGCATATAATAATGCATCTATATACGAAAATATTTGTCATTGCTTAAATTACTACATGAAAATTATTGCATGAGGTTTGTTATTGCATGAAATATTTGACGAAATAGATATTATTTTAAGATCACATACGATGCAAGTATTTTCGCTAGACAGAAAAAATAAGACTATTAAAATAGAGATATCTACAAAATAGATACTTACCTGCAGTGAGCAAATTCGATGAATTCGGATCAAATTAAATTGACTTCGATGTTGGATTCGAAGAAACAAAAAGAAAAAAAAGAATACAAAGGAACGAAAAAGAAAACTATAGAATAACAGGAGAGTATACAAAAAAAAAAAATAACAATGTTTAAAATCAATCGAAATTTTTTTAATGGATAATATATATATATATATATATATATATATATATATATATAAATGTTAATTCGTTAAGTTGGTAGATATCCAATAACAAGATTAGAGATCGATCGAAAAGATTGATCTTTTTTTAACAAATTCAATTATGAATAATTTCGATATGAAGGAAAACGAGACAAAAAAAAAGAAATAAGAAAAAAAGAAAAATCCCCTCAAAAAAGAAAAAAGAAAATCAAAAAAAAAAAAAAAAAAGAAAAACAGGAACGCGCAAATTTGCAAAATTTCCTCGAATAGTAATTATAGATATATTTATGTAGAGCTTTAGACGTGTCACGATTCCTTGAATTTTAATGACGGCATATTAATCATTTTCTTCTTGTTGACTTTAAAACAGCCGGTAGTGCAACCCGATTACATTCCTCGCTCGCACATCCGCAATAATGAAGGCTAATAATTTATATTTTCTCGTTGGTCTATTAACGTTACGACAAACTATGGCTGCATAAGCCAACATCTCATAATTTAGGCGTTCCCAATTTCTTAACTCGTTAACTTCGTTTCATCGCACGTGAAATATTTATTCTCAATTATATTCTAAATTCTAAATTCGGCTTTAACGGGTTGCTTTATCTAAATACATGTAAGTACTTATTTATGCGCGTGTTAGATCGTTCGATAAATATATCGTACACGTTGAGAAAAGATCGGTCAAAGGAAACTACATTAAATACTTTTTACCTACGTTTCTTTTTTTCTTTCTTTTTTTTTTTTTTTTACTTTTTCGTTCTTCCTAAAATCCCGAGATCGCGCAAATAGGCAAACAGCTAGCTAGGTAGATAATTTAAGTTTCCTTTGAACGATTTCGAAATAATTTGGTATCTTTGAAATCTCTCGAAGACGTCGCGATCGTAATCTCTATGACTAGGAAACTTTACGATTGCTTTATTATGCTTTTTACGACTATCAAGTATGATTACATGGACGAACGTCATTGAGGTAACAACAAGATACTGTGAAAATTAATACTAAAGGAAGTTATATAGTGAGTAGAAAACATGTAAGAGAGAGAGAGAGAGAGAGACATGGAAAAAAAATTAACGAGCATTTTGGCGCCTATCGGTCGGGTACAATGTTATTTCATCTCCTCTCTCTCTCTCTCTCTCTCTCTCTCTCTCTCTCTCTCTCTCTCTTTCTCTCTCATACACGCACATTCTCTTAGAAGCTTCTATAAAGATGACAGAGTTATATCAACTGTCCATGATGAAGATTTTCTCTCTTACTTTTTCGTCGGTTATCCAAGTATATACATACATATACATACTTAGATACATTCCATCTTGAATAATTATCTACTTACTTATCTATCTACTTTTGATAGAATAAATTTTCTTTGTTATCGAAATTGAAGATCATCTGAAAGATGAGTAAAACGTTTAAAACGAATGGTATAGATAAAGGAATAGGTATATTATATACATATGTACATCTTACCTATCCATATCGTCACACCTTAATTTAAGTTTTCGATCATCGATCCAACAAACAAGGAACGTTGTTGCTCGACGCTCTTTCGAAATTCTCCGAGCCGTCTATATGCGAATATACATCTTTCGTTAGGGAGTCGGTTATTTTAAACCGGCAAAAGTAAACCTTGGACCGCGTTTGAGTCCGCTTAACGAAGATACGCTACGTTCAAACACTGGCACCATCTTTATTGCGGCAATGAATCTTGGTGGCGGGGAAAAAAAAAAAAGAAAAGAAAAGAAAAGAATTTTTTTTTTATAATAACGATAATTACAATGCAAACTATAAGAAGTAATGAGTCGTATAGGAGGGACGAAGATTTTCTTATAATAGAAATAAATGAAAAAATAATTGAAAAGAATATAATTTCTTGAGAAAAAAAAAGAAAGAAGAGAGAGAAAGAGAGAGAGAGAGAAAAAGAGAGAGAGAGAGAGAGAGAAATTAAACAAAGAAAATTCAATTACGTATTAGGACGGACCGATTTTTTCGTAAACGATTTTTCAAAGTTTTCCATTTGGTTTGAAGATCTATAGATCCTAAGATTGCATCCGGCCGAAAGTACAAGACAGAGCCGCGAAACTGCTTTGATGGCTCTAGTTATCAACGGTCCATAAATCAAGAGAAACTGTGTGTGTGTGTGTGTGTGTGTCTTTCTCTGGTGTGTGTCTCTCTGTATGTTTGTGTGTGTGTGCACTCACGTACGCGTGCTTAAGTACTTACGTACGTACTCGATGACTACTTTGGTCTCATAGAATCTTCGACGACATCTTTGTTCGATAGAACTTCACGAGATTTTAGAAATCACCTAATGTACCTGATATACTCTATATATCCAGTTAAATTATAACTAACGACAATTCATTATTAATTTCGGTCGATGACAATTCTCACTCTAATTCGTATGGTTACTCAATTAAATCGGCAAACGTTTGTCAATGTTCCATAGAAATCATTTTCTTCTCTCGTGTTAATAGAACATCGTTGAACGACGAGTAGGACTCGCGTATCTTCACTTTTTCCCTTTTTCCGCGACACCCGAGTCACTCCTCGACCATAAATCTCTTTGAATTCAATTAGTCGAGACATCCAACGTTTGGTGTCTCAACATTTTGCTGTTTCGTAGAACACATACGTCCAATAACATACATACATACGCACATACATACATACATATATATATATATATATATATTCCAGGTTTGGCGTTTCGCTGTTAAATAATAAAACAAAAGTCCTTCTTTTAGATTTATACTCCTAAGAGAGAGAGAAGGAGAAAGAGACAGAAACAGAGAGTGAAAGAGATAGATAAATAGATTCTTTCTTCGTGATTTAAATCATTCTCTTAGTCTTATGCTCTGTGTTTTATTTCTCTACTATTTTCAATGGGACAGTTTCATGGATAGTTTACAATTCGTTTGTAATTCGTAAAAAAAGAAAAAGAAGAAGAAGAAAAATGATATCTTATAACTCGTATGTCACTTTGATTGTCTTTATGGTAGCGTTAAAAAAAAAAAGGAAAAAGAAATGAAACAAAATTCGTTCATTTAGATTTATCGTCATATATATATATATATATATATATATATATATATATATATATATACACATGTGTGTGAAAGAGAAAGAGAGAAAAAGATGGATTTAACGATTCTTTGTGATTTAAATCCGTGATGTCTTTATTTTCATCCTCGGTCTTTCATTCTTTATTATTTCCAATCGTCTAATTCGGTTTTCAGTAATTAAAAAATAAAACAAGAAAAAAGAAAATCTCTTAACTTACGCGCCATACGTCGATTATCTTTATTGCGACTTAGTGTTTTTGAAGAAAAAAAAAAAGAAAAAAAGAAAGAAGAAGAAGAAGAAAAAGGAAAAAGAGAACGAAGTAAAACGAAAGTCGTTGTTTCGGATTTATTCTCGTAAAAAAAAAAAAAAAGAAAGAAAGAAAGAAACGAAAAATAAAAAATAAAAAAAAAATAAAAAATAAAAAAGAATTAAAAAAAAGAAAAGAAGAAAAGAGAGAGATGGTTAATACGAATCTTTGTGGTCTAGGCACAGATTCTCTTTCATTCTATCATTTTCGATTATCATTTCGTGATTCGTAAAACAAAAAGGAAAATAAAAAAAAAAGAAAAGGGAAGCAAGAAGAAATGCTCTAACTGTCCTCGTATGTCACTTTGATTGTACCCCATAGTACGCGTAAACCGTAGCCATAATTTTTTTTTCGACACCCCATGAGTCTTTTTACCCTTGAAAAGGAAGAGAAAGATAGAGAGAGGGGGGGAGGGGAAAAGATGGTCGGTTTAGAAGGGAAAAAGAAAGAACATCGAATGAACGAGTGTGACAGCTGCTTTGCCTCGCGGGAGCCTAGACAACGAAAAACTATAACGTTAACAGACGCTCCAAGGACGTTTGACATTTTCTTAGAATCGATCCTTCCTACGTATTTCCATGAAAATTTTATCATAGCTTAATACATTCATACATACATGGATACATTAATTGCAATATATTAAATACATAAATGAAATAAATACATTAGATATTAGATGAGTATAGATATTAGATAAATATATAGATATTAGGATTCTAATAGGATTCATTGTCTGCTAATTCGTTAATCTTTGATATCTAAAACGTTTAAGCAGAACTCACGAGAGAATTATGATTAATTTAATCATTGTGTATGTAGATCGAAACAAGGCAAAAATAAGTACTTACTATGTAAGTTTTTATGTATTTCATGAAAAGCTTCTTTTTTTTCATTTATCAATACGTATGATACGTTATCATATGTATAAATAATTATGCGAATATATGTTCGGTTGAATAGATCTAACATCGCTTTGTTCTAACATTGTTTCTGATAGAAATTGTATAACTATATGTATCTGTATCTTCTTTCTTGTCTTTCAATTTGAATTTAATCCGATATTGATATACCAACGGGTAATTTGGAAATTCGCTTATTTTATTCTTTTTTTGTATTTCGTTTTAAGAATAAAATTTATATATTAAACAGAAAAAACAACGTAGAAAAAAGTCGCTAACTTTTCCAACGACTATATATACATATATATATAATAATACTATATGTATATATAATAATTATGGTATGTAATAATAGTATATATATGTATATCTAATTAAAGTATATATATATATATATACTAATTATTAGTATAATATATACGTATATATATATATATATGTATCTATATTTTTAAGATATTATTCAAGTTTGATATTATATTTTATATACTATCAACGTTTCTTTCGGATTCTCAAACATACTGCTAGTGATACCAAAAATTGTGAGATTGTATACGTAGAAAAATACTTGACATTAAAAATATGTTAGATGTTAGAATTTATTTTTTCTATTTTCGATTAAATGCATTATAACAATTAATTGTAAATATACAACTCATTTTTTGTAAACGATAACGAGATCGCCGAATATTTATTACGAGAGAACGTTAATACAAGAGAAAATATTGTGTTCTGTATATTACTTAATAATTATGATATAATTTAACAATAAGATTAAAAGAAAAAAAAAAATAGTTCAAACGAAGGGAAAAACAAGAACAAAATGTGTCGGCCGGATAATGCAATAATTTATTTACGATTGTCTCGATGATCAAATCTTTTCTTTCTTATCTACTGTACATACTACCTTATGCATATTCGTGCATTAAATATAAATAATATTATTAATATTAAGTTTTAAGTATATATAACATTAAGAAAATAAATTGTAGATTACCATTCCTTCGTTGATACTACTACGTGCATTTCTATGTAATTACACTACGTCATTATCACAAAACACAAAATACTACGCACGCGTTTCTGACATACAGTATTTTTATACATTAACTGCGATTATATTGGACGATATAATAAACTATTATACTGAAATATTTCATGAGAATTTTCTTTTTTCTAATTTTGTCGATCGATTTAAAAAAAAAAAAGAACGGAAGAAAAAAGTAGAGAAAAAAAAAAGGATATAAAATAGAAACGACCAATTGACCCAAAGCGCACCTTTGAAACTCTTGAAATTAGAAACAAAATAATAAAAAAAGAAAAAAAGGACAAATAAACAAATAGAAAAAAAAAAAAAAAAAAAACAGAACTTAAACGTCGATGCAGAATAAGTCACGCGAATATACTTAAATGGTCTCGAGAGATCGAGATTTATTTAGAAAGCCTTAAAAGAAAATATCGATATATAAACGAGAAAAATGATCGGTCAAGGAGATAATAAAAAAAAAAATAACTGGTAGAAGCGGAAAGAGAGAGAAAGAGAGAGAGAGAGAGAGAGAGAGAAAGAAAGAGAGAGAAAGAAAGAGACAGAATGAAAAACAACGAACGAGATGGGATAAAAGATGAGAGTCGATAAATAATTTACCAAATGGCATCTCAAAAGACTAAGACGACGACGACGGTCGAGGCTAATGGATATAAGACGGGCCAGTGCAAATATTATTGCAAGGAAGTCTCGGAATGCGACGCCCAGTTAACGTCGATTGGTCGAAAGCTATGTCATCGGTTATCTTACGTAGCCAATAGTAGATGGCCGAGATGGTAGAGAACATTTCCCAACCTACTCTTAAAGTTAGCTTGTTAGTATATCGAATACAGTATACTCCACAACATTCTCTTTCCATTTATACATTCTGTTGTTCCTTTCCTCGTCCAATCAGAGAATCTTACGATTAATCCATTGTGTTTTAAAGTTTTTTAACCGACGCCCCTTTCCCCCACACTCTCATACCTTTTAGCAAACCCAGCCTACTTTTTAGTTGCCATGTACTCATCGAATTCTTCATTTTTCTTTTTTTACTTATCTGTCTAAGAAAAAATTCTCTCTGTCTTCCTTTTTCTGATCTATGTGAACACGTAGTACATGCACTCACGCATACTCACACAAAGACATTGAACGATGCACCGGAAAAACACCGTCGAAGTTTCCTTCGCACCGTCAAAAATAGATACAAGCCAGCAGTATTCTCATCGATTCTCTTTGTAGAGAGGGAATATAGCTTGTTGGGTTATAACGTTCTGAGAAAGTGTGAACGATACCTTTGAAAGACGTCAATTTCCTAACTTCCCTCTCTCTCTCTCTCTCTCTTTCTCTCTCTCTCTCTCTCTCTCTCTCTCTCTCTTTTCCTTGCTTAATGACTTCGAAGAAATTCTTTACTATATTTTCTATCATTCGAATTATTTGTATATTCAAGCGGATAATGAATATCTATAGTCAATATCATTCTAATTATTTTCCGAATGTGTAAGTATAATAAAAAAATAATTCGAGTTGTATTACAATTACGTAAGTATTTATATATACGTATTAAAATGGATCGATAAATTTTTATTTCACAACAGGACGCTCACCGTGTCAAAACTTCTAAACAAGTGGTTTTTTTTTTTTTTTTCCATCATATCATAGAGACGACTTATCTCGCTCAGGGACTGTATGCGAAAGAACTAGAGTCTTAGAAAATGTCAAGTACTTGATGGAATAACGTCCGATTTAAAGTGCTTGATTGGATGCTCTAAATAAACTCTTTCTAATATGATCTAAAACCTTCTTATATCTATGTTAATAGTAGATATAAATTTATTATTAAACCAATATCATTTCTCTCTCTCTCTCTCTCTCTCTCTCTTTCTCTCATTATAATACTTATAATCTAAAACATTCTTATATCTTTTTTGATAATACAAAATTACAATCAAACAAATATTTAAATGACAAAACAAATAATAATATCACAAACAATTGTTATATTTTCTTTCTTTCTCTTTTATCTCCTTCTTTCTTTCTCCCTCTTTCTCTCTCTTTTTCCCTCTCTCTTTTTCTCTCTTATTATATAAAGACACATGTTAAACGAAATTCGGTGTAGTATGACCGTCGTTCCTTTGCATAGCATTTTTCTGACTACCCTTCGTGTATCAGCCGGTGGCACCTCATTAAAAGGCGTAATGAGGTCGGCTCCACAGTTAATTATTTCGAGATGGTTTTTCTGGTATCACGGTAAGGGAGTCACGGCTAGCGCCGATACGGATGAACGAGCCCTTCTCGCTCTCGACAACGAAAGGAAGGAGAGAAACGTAAAACGATTCCTCGAAAGCCGTTTCCAGGGCCGATAGACGACACTTCAAATTACCCTAGCGGGATATATCTCTAAAAAGGGGCTATGCTCGCTCGTTTCCGGTATCGGAACGATCATTTTCTTTTTTCTTTTTTTTTTTTCATTTTTCATTTTCTCGAATATGTATGCGTCCGTGTGTATATATATAGAAATTCAATATTCGTTTGTGCGAAATTTATTTAAATCGAGTTTCAAAATTTTATCTATTTCATCGATCGCTTTGAATGATTTCTTTGAGAAAAGAAATCTTTCCAGTTATACATCGACGTGTTAATTAAAATGAATTCGATCTTACTTGTTCTTTCTTTTTTTCTGTTTTGTCTAATCTTTTATAAATCGAAAATTTCTGTGAAACTTTATGTTAACTTTTAGGTAACCGATCGTTGAATTATTTTAAGGGTAGGCAACAGATGATCTATGCAATACATAGAGATATACATATGTTTATACCTAAGTATATATGTTTAAACTTCGTACGTGGACGTTTATTTATCTTATTTATCATAATCGTTTAATACTTAAATATTTACGCAAAATTTCGAACAGGTTTTACAATTTCATTGATAACTTTTTAAACCGATCATTTTATAATTTTAACGAACAATGTTTATATATATATATACATATATACATATATACATGTATATATATATATATATAGTTTTAAAATTACATAGTCATCGTCGACACGTGGAACTTATTTGGCCAGGAGTCGGGCCGAAACCAAAGAGTCCTGGCGCCTCTTTCGATGATTTATGCAACGGGGGCGTTCTTAACACGTAGTAACTAAAAAGGAAAGCTTCCGAAGGAGCTCTACGACTTCCTTGTTATTTCGTGGACGAATAAATAGCTGTTTGCTTCTTTTGCGGCTTGTTTTCATAGATTAAGGTGAATTTCTTCAGCCATTGAGAAAGGGGATGGATCACGTATATACGTAACACGTGTTACTCTTCATCGTGTGAAATTTACAATCCTTAGAATTATTTTTCTAAATCATTCATTTTTTATCATTTCAACATTTTATTAAATTATACTTATAGAACAATTATAATACGTCGTATTACAAAAAAGAGTACTATTCGTCTTAAAAAAATCAACAATTTTTGGAATTATCTTCTTTCGTTTCTTTTTTCTTCTCATTTATTTTTCTTTCCAAATTTCATTAATTTAGAAATAATTAAATATGTATATCGAATTAGATATGAATTAGATATTAAAGAGTAATATATATTCTATTAAATTTACTATCCTTTAAATTATTATCTATTTATTTCTATATACATATATTTTTTTTTTAATTATTTTTTTATAATTATAATGTTTATTTCTCTTAGAAATGTTACTATCTATCTTGGAATATGTATATATATATATATATAAAGAGAGAAAGAGAGAGAGACAAAGAAAGAGAATGATGATAGACAAATGGAAACGCATGTATTTTATTCGGTAACAGAAAAAAATGTAAACAGTCTGTTTAATATGTCCCTGTACAGAATTTTCTTCGAACATCTTAGTAATAAGATTTTTGTACATACATTGGTTTATCGGTGAAAATGTCGATTATATAAGGAGCTTCTATGAATGATCTACGTACAACCGCGAAATTCACGATCTACGATGACGGAAAGAACATTTATTTTGTTATTATTATTATTACTATTATTATAAAGGAAGTTTTAAGCTCCTTGGTTAAAAATTTCTTAATTGATCTTAAAGGCACGCTTACGTCTAATCTAATTAATATAGGAAGCTAATTGAAAACTACTATAAAGGGTAATAGTGATAACAGATTTTCATACGTACATACATACATACATACATACACACGCGCACACCCACACACGCATATACACATGCACGTACACATTATTTCATTGTTTTGACTATTAAGTACACGTTCTTTTTTAATAAATCATATAACTGAAACGTGAAATGCGTCGAATTATATAATTGTTTTTATATTATTTATTTTTTCTCTTTTTGTTTTTATATTAAATTGTACATTATTATTTAGAAAATTATCGTAATTTCTTTTCTTCTTTTCGATTAAAAGTATCGGACAGATTTGATAAATGAGAAAAAAAAAACAAAGAAAAGAAAAGAAAAGAAAAGAAAAGAAAAGAAAAGAAAAGAAAAGTAAGAAAATTTAGAATGAAGAGGAAAAAAAATAGGAAAAAAAAAAAAGAAATAAGAAAAGAAAGAAGAAAAGAGTATAAAGAACAGCAAAAGCTAAGATTTTTTTTTTCTTATTTTTCCTTTTTTGTTCTTTTTTTCTTTCTTTTTTTTTCTTTCTTTTTTTTTTTTTTTTTTACTTATAAGATGGTTACAAGGGACAGACAAGAAAACTAAAGCTGGTTCACAGGATGTGTCCTTCCTCCCGAGAGCACTTGGACAACGAAGCATTCAGAGAAAACTAACAGTTTATCGTTACAAACACCATACACTGTCTCCAAGAATACCGTGTCTTACTCTTTATATATTTTAGATCGGTTAAACTCGATGTAAACATTTTATCAAGTCAAATTAAATGATCCAATTTTTTTGTTAGATGTATATATATATATATATATCATTCTAATCACGATATCGATATTTCTATTTTATCTAATTTTATTCTATTTCATTTCTTTCTTACTTTTTACTTTCTATATTAGAGAATGCCTTAACATTCTCACGAACGTGCACGTATTAGATTTATAATTAAATCATCATTCTTTTTCTTTTTCCTTTCTTTCTTTCTTTTTTTTCTTTTTTATTTATTTATTTATTTTTTTCTTTATTCTTTTGTTGATATGTTTGAAAATATTTCTGTGCTATTTTATATTGGCTCGTTTATATTATTACATAGACGTATTTTTTCCTTTCCTTTCTTTTTTTCTGCTATCGTGTGTTTTACCCTTTATCATATAATATTATTATCGTCAATTCTACGTAAATTATTTTATTTTTGATGTTCTTTAGAAAATCAATCCTATTTCATCGATTCAACGATCTTACGACGTTCGTTTAAATATTTTCGATAGAAATTTATTAATGTTATGTGTTTTTAATGTGTGATTTCCAAAGATTACAAAGTTCGATGGTACAATTTTGAATGAGGGATTTAATTTCATTAAAAATCTGTATCTATATTTAAACAGAGAGAAAGCAGCATTGATTATCTTTGGATATGGATCTAATCAAATTTGAACGGTTTTGTGTACAGCTGAAATAAGTCTTATCAACGAAGTGTGCCTTATATGGAGAGAGAGAAAAAAAAGTATATAACTAAAAAATTTACATACGTAATAGTAACGACGATATAGATATACATTATTAGCAAAATCACATATTCGAAACTATAGCAGAAAAATGTTTCTATATAAATTCATGGATTTTGAAGGAAGATAGATAGATAATATTTGATTAAAGCGATAGATTAGATTATACTTTACTCTTGTTAAGTGGAAGAAATTATTATATTAATAATTATAATAAATATAATATGAAAACAAAATGAATCGACTTTGCCTCTATCAATTATCTCCTCATCGATCTAATATAAGTTATATTTACATTTCATTTCTAATAATTGAATGAATCAAATGTGTAGTTGACTAATACGTTCGTAAAATATATAATCCGTTCTATATTGGCACATCGAAGAGGCAAAGATCACTTGTTCAATTAAATTTGTGCATTTACTTAATTATATAAAATTCCAAATATACACCTAAATTCAATGATAATTAAAACGAACGAATTCAACGAAATCAGCATTAACAAACAAATAAAATTTTTTTGCAACAAGCTTTCACGACGAAGAGTTGGAGGAAAGAGCACGGATTATTTTTAAAAAAATTTTTTAAGAATTCATGAATAATAATAAATCTCTACGATTCGAATGATTTTAATAATATCGTTTCGAAAAGAATTACGATTATATCTAGTTCATCAACAGCTATCCTTTGGAAGTTTAAATAATAACATTAGAATGAAAATTTGAATGTTCATTAAAAGTTGCGAAGTCGCAACGATTAATGATATTTCATATTCTAAGTATATGCAAAATGATTTCATACCTATATCAAGAGTGGTAATTGTTAAAGTAGAAAGACTGTTATTGCAGCTAACTGCAATCATCATCATTAAAATTAGGAATTATAGTACAACTTGCATCTTACAATTACCCTTGATATAAAAATCTATTAAATGTCCATTACTAACATATTGATCAAAGTGAATAAAGATTTCCACACAAATTCGGCATAGATCAATAGGCAAGTCAATGTAGCTTACATTTTTCGATAAATTCTCTTTTTTTTTTTTTTTGTATCTTTTTCTTTCCTTTTTATTTATTTATTCTTTTTTTTTTCCCCCTTAAGGCTTCACTATTTTCAATCGTAGAATCATCGCAAATATAAATGTATATATTCAAAAATAATTTATATTTGGTAGTATGAATAATAACGTATCTTCATGTAACAACAAGTTATATAAAGGCATTATATGTAAAGATATTAGGCAGTCAGAATATTAGTTTGCACTTTGTTACAAGCTTTACAAAATTATTTGGAAAAAGTGCCAACGCAAACCAAAGTAGGAAAAAATGATATAAATAAAATTCTTCTTATGTTCTAAGATTCAGTATTATTCATACAAAATATCAAAGTTTTGAGAAGCCTTAAGTAAGATGCATGTGGTCATCTTCCTACCTTCTTTTCTTACAGAATTCTTTGAAACCTGATTTACTCACTTTTACTATATTCTGTGGCAATGCTCCTCAATACATATTTTACTATGAAAGCAAATGCTGCAAAACCGATCAAAACGACGAGATTAGTAATCGCACCATGTAACGGACTTTGTTCTCTATGTAGTTGATCTCGTATTAAGGAAGAAACTTCTGAAGCGGTAGACTGATGCCTTGCTTGTTTCTCTAATTCTTTTCTGCGTTCTAATTCCGCTTTTATAACCTAAGATATAACAGAATATTAGAAAGAAATAATTTTATTCCTTCAGTGTTTTTATCACTTGCCTACTAAAAGAAACAAAAAAAAAAAAAGAAAGAATATTACTTCAACCGTTTCTGGAAATAATTCGCAAAACATTTTGTCGCGTAGGTTATATTCCAAACTTTGCATTGCTAACTCCCTTTTTTCATAATCTGTTGTAGTAATACTGCCGAAAGTCGGGCTCTTTTCAATCTGTAATTAAAGAAAAAAATTAAAATCATAATCTAGTATACACTTTTTAACATATAATATTTTTCATTTTATATACCATAAAACTAAGCAATCCTGTAAGAATGGTAGATACACTCCAAGCAGGATTCCATGTATCAGGATGAAAATCGGTGTTTGATAAACAAAGTTTTGTATTAACTTTAAATCGACCATTTGGAGTAGTCATATAAATGCTAGGAGGTTGGAATGGAAATTCTCCAGGAAATATAAGCTTTCCGTGATAAAATCCTCCTTCGTACGGTGTCTTTTCTGGTCCTTTAACTACATAGTGCCTATAAAAATAGAAATAAAAGACCTTTGTTATTCTTCAAGAAGCAAACTTTTGAAAATAATTAAAAATATTATTATCTATTACCATTCTAATATATTAGAAGGTACCGGTTCTGCCAAAACATATGGGACAGGATCCTTTTTAAGACGTAAGTAATCCTGCTTTAAGCGAGCTGTTGCACTGTTAGGTTTTTTATTCATTCTTACCATATATGCTATAACTTAATGCGAGTCTTCGGCAATCCTTAATTTTCTTTGCTAATCTTTCTTGTTATATACAATAATTTCAAGAATAAATGAACATGAAGAATATTCCAATAGTTTTTATAAACTTTGAACTTTATCCCAATGAGAAAGTATTAATGTATCATTTGAAGGACAAATTTGCGTATAAATAATTTGTCAGAATAAGGTTAGAACTTGTTAGTTTAAGACTTATCCTTCGAAGTGTAATAAAACGAATTGTCATGAGAAAGTATGAATATCAAAAAATGATTTAACGATAAAATGAAAATCATTCGAAAGTTAGAACTCGCTGCGTTCTTTTAATGAAACTATACCCGTTTATGAATAATACTGAATGACACTGGATTTGACAGTACCGTCTCACACTACTTTCGTAAGAGAAACATATGACTCTGTAATACTTGTACCAGAGTATTCTATGCAGTGCTGCCACGTTGTAGAATTTTAGAAAATATATATACATGTACGCATATACAGATAGGTACATATATATATATATATATATCATACATATAGTTATATGTATATATATATATATATGACTTCGAACGTGTAAAGATTCGAGCATACAATAGACCGCATCGATCTTATCTATACATTATTTCTCTCCCTTTTGTTTTTAATACATTCGATATGATGACACTTATGATATTATGAATCATTTGACATATAAGAGATATATGTATATTATGTATTAAAAAGCAAAACAATATATGATCTTATATAATGTTTGATGCGTCCAATAATGAAATGTTTGTTACTGGTGAATTGAGCATAAGATCCGTGACAGTCTCCGCCTCCCACCGTCTGTCACTGAAGAGAATGGATAGCATTGTTGATAGTTCAAGCATAAAACGTATTACTTTGAATGTTTTCCTGCAAAACATAACGTGATAGACTTGAAATTCATTCAATGTTATATGTCAATTACATGTTTATAATTATTGGTAATTATTATATTTCTTTTTTAAAATGAGTTCACCAGTGTCAATAAGTAATTCTGCTTCCCTGACTGGTACTAATGGAATGGAAACAGTAGTAGCAGTAGCACTTGGCGCGCTTGCTGCTGTTTTTCTTGGTGCTCTTTTGGTACTCCTTGTCATTTGTCGTAGACAACGTTGTTATTATGTTAGTTGATTCTTTTGTTAAGCTTTTATACGTACGATTAAGGAAAGGTATAATTTGTAAATATTTTAGAATCAAAAAGATTCGCCAGATCTCAGTTCCGATTTGTTAGAAGGAGAGAATAATCCTGGATTAGGTTTGGGTACTTGGGAAAGTGAAGAATGGCTCGCTGGTGCTGAAAGGTATAATATATTAGCTTGTAAACTAAATTCATTAAGTCTATTAAAAAGTATCACTTGAAAAATATTATTATTAAAATATCTTAGATGGGTTGACGATGCTACTGGCTTAGCACCTCCTTGTATCGCGGTACTTCGTTCTTGTCATGCTTTGGCAGCAAGTCTTACTGCTATTGCAGGAACAGTGAATAGTAATACAGTACCGTTGGAAATAGTAGACGTCTGTATAATTTCTTTATTCTTTCAATTTTTATAATTTATTATCATTATATATCGTATTATATTTTCTTATTATTTAGGTCGCTAGAAGGATTCCACCTCGTGTTGATGACGTAGTTCGAAGTTTATATCCACCTTTGGATGCAAGACTATTGGAAGCCAGAGTAGCTGCATTGGTATTAGCTGTTACTCATTTAGCATTAGTGACTAAACATGGTGTTCCCAAAAGTCAAGCTAGAAAATTAACATTCATAGATCAGGCATTGAACGACATGGATTCACATTTGTTAATTTTAAGAAATGCTGCGTTAGCGCAAGAGGCTGTATGTTCTATCCCAGCTTCTACATCGGTATAAATTATTTTTCTTCAATGGAGAACACAAAATTAACAGTATTTATATAAAGGCTCTCTCGCTGTTGCCTTTATTTTATTTTATAACGATATTAAGATATTTTAGAGATTTCTTATATAAATGTTTTATAGAAATAATCTACTTTATAGATTAACTATTATATTTTTGATATCGGCTAATAATTCGTTTAAGTACAACTTAAATCTTCCTGTATCGATCAACTGAGAATAATCTGCGATGGTAAATTCCCATGAAAAACGGTTTGTAACGCCATCTAGGATATTTCTAGGAACGAATTTATCATCGCAAATTACTTCGTTCTAATTTACATTTAAAACGAAATATATAATAGTAATCTGATAGTATTATAGTTTATTATATAAAACTTTTATATATACGATATAAATACATGTTACACATGAATTCTTTTAATGCATTACAGAAGAGATTATGGCTAGAAATATACATGACATTAGAAGAAATATCGGAAATGAAAAATAATAAGTATTCTTATATAAAAATTGATAAATGATATATCGCAGTTAAGATTTATACATAATCGTAACGTCTTCCATATTAGATATATATTTTATAACAATTTACATTGTGCTACTTCATACTGTTGCAACATGATATTGAATAAATCAAATTATGTTTTAAATAAACGTTATAACACACTTTTTTTATAAAAATACATAACATTGATTTATGTATAACTTACTTCATTTTTCGCAATACAATGTATATATGAAACTACCATATTTACGTTATATAATGAATCATATATACATATATATATACATATATATATACATACATCTTAATAAAAAGTGAAACATTGTATATTCATTTATCAACTGATGATAAAGAAGATACCTGTTTATCATCGGTCAAAAAGATATCTGTTTATAATGTAGATCCCTACTTTACTACTTAAAAAATCTATGATCATATATCATAAGCTATCACCTGCTATTACCACCTGCTGCAAATATCTAATTCAAATAATAGTAATATTAATAATAGTAATAATATAAAATGAATCTAACTCTAGAGAGAAATAACAAAAAAAAACGGTGCTGGGAGTTTTAGCGTACAAGTAGATAATTCGAGAATGAATTCATATTTTATTTTTATTAAAGTAATATATAATGTATAAATATTCGATTATTATTATTTTTAATAAATTAAACTACGAAATCACCGAGTAAGTTCACTGTAATAGTTTTTTATGCTGTGCGAGCATCGAGAAACGCTTTTTTCATGGTCTAGTTCACGGTCATTCGAACGTGAAATAAAAATCAATTGTAGGTATATAATCGTCTCTTTCATCGTACAGTTTAAAAAATGTTAGTATACGAAACTTATTTTTTATGAAAATTGTCGAAAACAGTGTTTACATCAGCGATTAATCCAGACATAATTCATGAAAAATTTTGACGAACAATTTCGTTTTAAAGGTTTTTGTAAAAGTAGGGGTTGATGAACAGCCTTAATAACATGAAACATTCAATTATATAATTAATAATTCATAATTAATGGCTATTTAGTTATAAGGTTTTAAGAATAAGAAACATTTAGCTTTATAAATAGTTATTCATGATTATTTAATTATAAGTAAGTAGTCATTAATGATTATTTAGTTCTAAGTAGTTATTTAGTTTTTTTTTTTTTTTTTTCTTTTTTTTTTTTAACACAAGTGTTCAGTTGAATAATTCAATTTCGTTGATCATTTAATTCTATTGATAAGATCTTTTGATTACAAATTTTAGATAATTGATTTAGATTTTTATATGGGAAAAGAGAAAGTTTTTCGATTCCATGAAAAGTAGAAAAATTCTACTTTTGTTTTTCTTAAACTTTCTTTCATATACATACATATATACATACATTGACTGACAATGATTAGTATAATATAAAAGTAGAGTCGTCGTTAGCCTATGGATCTTCAAAAATCTCTAAGTGATAAGACCCAAGCAATCGATATTACATTCGATATAACGTATATCATGTATTTGTAAGAATTAACGAAGCTCTTTTATATTTTTATAAATACTGATCATAGTTATGGCATTGTATATATTATGCTTCGTACACTTTCTTAATTACATTATATACTTTCCATTGAAAATAATATCGAGTTTATGGCTGATTAAAATAAGTTATTATTGATAAAGCATGCTTTTGACAAAGATAGAGAGAAAAGATCGATACCTATTAAAAATTATTTGTCTTTTTCACTGTTTTTGATATTGCCATGTGATATCGTTTGTAACATTTTGGAATCCTTAAGTTTATCAACAGGTTTTACTAAAAAGAGAATGGATTAAATTTGAAAGTATTCATTATATAATTTTATAATTAATTATACTCTCTAAGATAAGTATGGATTATTAAGAATATAATTTATATATATATATATATACATATATATATATATATATATATATAAATTTAAACATCAATTTTAAATATTTAGATATTACAAGTTTTTTCCCTTTTTCTTTTTTTTTTTTTTTTGTACGTATAAGTTACACGTCACAATTTTGCAAAAACGTGCATATCTTCTTTTTCTCTTTTCTTTAAATCGTTTTAATCGTTCAGACATAAAATTAAATTTATTTTTAATAATCACACAAATAATGATACTTCGCTCTAGGAGAAACATTGACGGATAACTTATGATTGATGGAAAAGGAAACTGCATGGATAGAGAAAATTTTCATCGTTAGAAATTCATGGCCATAAGATGTGTACATTTGTGGTATATTTAATGACGTATTATTTAAATAAATTAACTAGGTAATCTCGTGTCACCGGTACGCTACACAGCAGCATAAGTGCAGTGACATTTAACGATCAAGACCATAGGTAAAATTTTAAAGTAATAGAGAGTGCTCTGAATAAAACGAGAAATGTAATATATATTGAATAACGGGCCTTGCATTATTTTCCTCTATTGATAAAATCCTTTTGTCTTTTCTGATTATCATTAAGAACTTTGTTTTTGAGATGTTCCTTGTAATTCAAAATATTACCACTCCACTTTGTAACTGTTCCATTTTCACATACCCATATCTCTTCTGCAACCTAAAAGAAAAATATAATAAATTATTCTATATATATATGTTTTAATCTTATTTCTCATAGAAACTTTTTTATCTATAATACTTACCTGATTTATCAATCTGAAATCGTGAGATACTAGCACCATTCCTCCATCAAAATCATTAATTGCTTCTGCAAGTGCATCTATTGTTTCCATGTCAAGATGATTTGTAGGTTCGTCAAGAAGTAATAAATGTGGGACTTGCCAAGCTAACCAAGCAAATACTACGCGACAACGTTGTCCATCAGATAGTTGACGAATTGGACAGACCTATAAAAATATTATATAGTTTATATAATCATTTTATAACATAAACTTTTTTTAATCTTAAAGTTTATGCATACTTGTTGACGCCCGGTAAGTCCATAACGACCGATAATTTTTCGCATTTCTTCTCGTTCTTTAACATCTGGAAAAGCTTTCATCATATAATCCAAAGGAGAGATATCCAAATCTAAAAGTTCATGTAAATGCTGATGATATCTTCCTATACGTAGATGACTATTTTTACGAATCATACCACTTGTAGGCACCAACTGAAACAACGTAATATCTATTAGCAATATGTATTTTAAATATCAAGATACGATTTAAAATTTTCAACTTACATCCCCATAAAGTAATTTTAATAATGTACTCTTTCCTGCACCGTTAGGACCAACTAAAGCTAATCTAGTATCTAAATCAATACCGAACTCCAAATTTTTATATATCCAGGGAGAATTTTCATTGTAACGAAAACTCACGTTCTGCACCATTATAACAGGAGGTGGAATAGTTCCACAAGATGGAAAATAGAAATTTAATACTTTATCATTGACAACTTTTTCTGTAAGACCTTGCGCTACCATTTTTGCTAAAGTTTTCTCTTTCGATTGAGCTTGTCTTGCTAATTTAGCAGAACCATGTCCAAATCGTGCAATATAATTCTTCATATGGGCGATTTGATCTTGCTCCCAATTGTACTGTTTCGCTTGATTCTCCAATAATTCCATTCTGATAACGTAATTGGGTAAAAATTATGATATACAAATTACTACGTCGTTATGAAAAATCAAACATTTATCTTTACCTTGTTTTCACAAATGCTTCATAATTTCCTGTGTAATATTTTAATTGTTTCTTATTGACATGTATAATGTTTGTACAAATGCCATTAAGAAAGTCTTGAGAATGGGAGATGATAACCAAAATTCGTTTATACGTTTTCAATTCTTCCTCCAGCCAAACGCATGCGTCCAGATCCAAATGATTGGTTGGTTCATCGAGCAATAATAGATGAGGTTTCACATAGAGTGCTCTATATATATTCAATGATTAGAATATATATATATATATATTAATAATGCAAACATTAGTTTTATACTGTCATATACCTAGCAAGAGCTATACGCATACGCCATCCTCCTGAAAAATCCTTGGTGGCAGTTTTTTGCATTTGGGGAGTGAAACCTAAACCATGTAAAATATGCGCAGCACGAGCTTCTGCAGTGTCAGCAGCCATATCATCTAATCGTTCATATACATCCATTAGTTGTTCCTATAAAAATATGAAGATAGAGATAAAAAAGAATTTACTCTTTCTTTCTTTCTTTCTTTTTTTTTTTTTTTTTTTTTTTTTTTTTTGAAATTTAATAATCGAAAAAGAATTTTTCAGACCTGAGCATCTTCCTCTTCGCAATCAATCAATTCTTCAGCGAGTTTCTCAAGTCTTACTCTTTCTTCATCAACTTCCATAACACATTCTAAAGCAGTTTTATTGCTAGCAGGCATTTCTCTAGTCAAGTGAAAAATATCAATTTGATCTGGTATAGGAACTTCTCTATTTCCAAGTACTGCCAACAAAGTAGACTTTCCAGAACCATTAAGACCGAGTAAACCATAACGTCTTCCACAATTTAATTCAAGCATAGTATCTTGTAGCAATTCGCAACCATGAAAGGTAATAGAAAAATTAGATATTTTTATGTCTCTACTTCGTGGATGCGAAGCCAGAGATCCAGTGCATGAACGTGCTTCAGCATTGAGCCTTGCATCTGCTTCTAGCTTTAAGCATAATGCCTCTACGGAAAACATATAGATATAAAATTTAACGTAAATTTATAACAAATTTTTTCTTTTCTTTTTTTAACATACATGATTATTAATTTGTAACTAAAACAATAGAATACGTTATTACGTCTTTACCTTCTACACTAATAGCCGTTCCATTAGTTCCATTTTGAACAGGTTCTTCCGACGCAGTATTTAAATCTTTTCCATCTTCTGTAGATTTTGTTTGATTGGTAGTTGGTTTCTTGCCAGATTGTCTAGCCTTAGCAGCTTCTTTCTTTTTCTGTTGTTGTTTCTTTTTTGCGTCGGACGGCATGTTTTATCTGTAACTCAGAAGAATAATTTCTTTAGTAATATCAAAAAACGTTAATCGCAATAAATTACAATTTCTTTCTTCTTGAAAATTCGTTATGTAAGACGTAGGTTAGAAAAGTGATAGCACATGTACGAGAAACGTGGAAGAGAATATAGCTAAATAGGGTATTTTAAAAATTCTCTATCGTCTTAAACGGCTCGTTTGTGGAAGCAAGAGACACGATACGGTATCGAGAAGGACAAAGTACGTCTTGTCATGAAAAAAGAAGCTTTTACTTCTTCGGCCGAAGTATTAATTATAAGGTATCAACGTATAATCGATATTTTTCAAAACTATGATATTCAAATATTTCTAGAAGTACTCGTTTTCCGAAAGATTTTAGAAAGCTCACCTAATTGTGCGCCAAAAAATGAACGATTCTTGCGACACAGAACACACGTGCACGGATAAAGGCAAAGCCATCAAGTGGAAGAATAAGTTGTTAGATCGACTCACAGATGGTAGTACCTGATCCGTATAAATTTTCAACAAAACTTGGAAGGGGTATAATTAAAAAAAAAAAAGTTTGATAAGATATTAAAAAAAAAAAAATGAATATCGATAGTTAATCGTATGGATTACTTTTTCGTTGAAACGCAATGACGTTTCTCATAAACGTCAAATAAACGTCAGTAACGATTCTTCTAAACGTGATGTATCTTCATTTAGAAATTATTCGTGCAACTAGTTTAATTCAAATATTTATTCAATATTCCTGTAATCATATATTATTTTATTTACACATTAAAAAAGAGTAACTTATCAATTAACCTTTCTTTCATTATTTAAATACTCATACGTCATCTGACCAAGCACTGTCGATAAAGTAGAACATTACCGTACGATATATATATATATATATATATATAATGTATTCCTTGTACATGCTTGGAATACATATGCGAATACGTATTTGCATTAAAAAAACATTTATTTGTAAAAATACCAATGGAAAAAAAATAATTTATGAACCGAATAATAAAGAAATGTAGTAATCAATATAAATAACGATGTAATCATGGGTTAGCTTTATAAAGGTTTAGAATAGAACGGTTTCATGAAATAATATAATAAAAATAATAGAGACCTACGGTGAAACTCTATTGATATTTTTTACGCAAAAGTAACAAGTAGAAATGGCATAAACCGCAAAAGGAAAATCGCTCTTACATTTCCTCAGCCAATAATTTGCAATTCTCTGCTACAGCCTCCGCATGTAGCAAGGATACATTAGCAATGCATTTCTGTGTTGCCTACGTACGAATGTGTCATCGTAGATTTAAGAATAATTCGCCTTCGTTATTATCTTTAATGAAGCAATGAAATCACACATCGACATACATCGTACGATTAAGATAAAAAGAATTAAACTGAATTAATCTCGAACGAATAATTTTCTATTAATATCTAAAGTGTTTGAGAGAGAGAAAGAGAGAGAGAGAGAGAGAGAGAGAGAGAGAGAGAGAGAGAGAGAAAGGGAGGGATAGAGAAAGAGAAAGAGAGATAAGATTTCGTGATCGTGATTAGATTATTACGAAATTGAATTAGTTTTAAATTATAGAGCTTTAAAGGTAACGTTAAGCGTGTGACAATTTTATCGCGATACAGTTTGTCTGGTTGAATAACTTAGTAAACGTCACATACTAATAACTAAAGCGAGAAGTTGTGTAATTCAGTGGGTGGTTGCCTTTCTCTACTATAGCTAGCTTTAATGTAGCTATTATATACATATACATACACACACGCACACATATACATATGTACATATCTAGAACGAGTATGATTTTCAAGAATTCAATTCAGGATTCGATGGAATTAAAAAAAAAAAAAGAAAAGAAAAGAAAAGAAAAGAAAAAACAACAGAAAAACAGAACAAAACAAAACAAAATCAGATCCTTTAGTCGCGCTTCGTTTTTATTGGCTGAAATGGAAGAATGATTTTGAAAAAGTTTCGCGACGAGATAAAGTCAAACGACGTATGTAATTGTTCTCTTTTTCTTCGAAGGAATTTGTACGTGCACCACTTTTACTCTCCATCGGTCAGAGTCGATCGAAAGTTGACTTGTACTCTTACTTCAAAGTAAATTCGAGCAAAGGGAACAAGAGGTGTAACTACCAACCGGTGAATTGTCGTGAAGGTCGACGCTCATTTTTTTTTTTTTTTTGCTTCTGTATATTTTTCTTTCGACACAGCTTCCCTCTTACCTTTCTTTTTCCGAAAGTTTCATTTTCGATCGAGCACAGTAACAATCTACGGATTCGATAGTATGGTCCTTTAAGTCCTTGAGAAAACTCTTCTTATGGATTATACGTAAAAGAACGAAAATCATATTACAACGTGGAAACGTTTTTTCATTACTGATTTGTACATAACCTTTTTCTTTTTTTTTTTTTTTTTTTATTTTATTTTACCGACAGGGATCTTCGCAAGATAATTCTTTGACTTTAGTATTATTTCTATATTATATACTCCTGTCAATAATATTATATACCCCATCTATCTTGTAACTTGCGTAACAGACGATCATTGGCCAACTACTTATGCACACTGGTATACGATACTACCAACCGATCCACATCCAGTCTGGTTTTCTTTATTTTTGTCTACATTCTCTCTTACGCCTTAAAGATAGAGCTGAAAGTAACAGTATTTTATAGTCTCGTTCCTTTTTTTTTTCTGTCTTTCTTCTTTTCCTTTTTTTTCTTCTTCGAAACGATTAATAGGAAAAATGAAACGAACGAAGTGAAGTGAAGTGGAGTGGAGTGTCGAGTTTGTAAGATATTATGAAAAGTGTATCAACGGTCATCGACTAGAACTTTCGATCAGAAATAATTATATCATTGACAAATATGTATATTTCTATAATACGTTATTGTTTTATTAATACAATTATTCTTATATATATATATATATATATATATATATATATATAAAAATTTCAAGTGTGAAAATAATAACATATTTTTCATCGTGCGAATGTTTTATTCTTCGAAGGTTCTTCCAATTCGTTTTTTTGGTGGCCTTCCGGTATCCTTGCATTCGACATGTTCAACACGACGTTGTTAAGAGAGATCGCGCGAAAAAGGAACGGAGAGAAAGGATGAAGAAAAAGGAAGAGAAAAAGAGAGAAAGAGAGAGAGAGAGAGAGAAAGAGAGAGAGAGAGAGAAGGGATGAGAAAGCCGTGCACCTACTCGGTCACTAGAGGGACGACGACTTCAGTCTTACGAAGGCATCCAAAGCGGTAGGTTAGCATGATTTTTTATGTGTTTCGGCTAACGGTCGAGTCATCGTACGTGTTTTGAATGTCGATGATCGATTGAAAGAAAGAAAAAGAGAATAAAAAAGAAAGAAAGAAAGAAAGAAATCGAATTAAAAAGAAAGCCGACAGACAAAACGTATTACGCAGTTATGTTGTGTTCGTAAAACTATCGTCGAAACAAAAGAAAAACGAAAGAAAGAGAAAAGAGAGAAAGAATAAAAAAAGAAGAAGAAGAAAAGAAAATTAATTCAAGGAACGTAAAAAGAGATAAAGAAAGATAGAAAGAGGCAGATCGGAGATATTACAAGGGATATCAAATTTTTAAAGAAGAAAGAGAGAGAGAGAGATAGAGAGAGAGAAAAGAAAACGTAAATCAAACAAGAATCGAAATATAATTTCGTTTTGATGATATTAATCGTCGTCCAATCTCGTGGCTACTTTTCAAAGTGCCGTTAAGACGAAGGAGTGGGGAGGAGGGGGGCGCTTCGAGTCACGATTACGCGCGAAATTCGTGAAATTTTGAAAATATTTGAAATTGTCTCCATTGGGAGATCGGATCGCGTTATTTTTTGAAACGTTTCGTTCGATCTTCAGAAGATCCGGAAGAATTCAGAATGAGAGCTCGTATGTGCGATGTGGATCGGTCGATCAACGTGTGCGAGTTGACGGGTCTCGATGGAGAATGATAGTTCGACGAATAACAAAACGATATCTGTTGAAGAAGAGGATACTTTCGCAAGAAACATCAACGATCGAGGATACATCTCGAGAAGTTCTCTGATCGTCATTGGAATACGAGCCACGGGTAGGTACGTATTATTTTATTACTTGTATTATAAAAATTATTCGTTTGATGATTTATTAAGACAAACGCATCCGCGTTGAAAGTTATTAGATAATAATTTTCGATGGAAATAAGATTACAATGACCTTTTATTATATTTCCTACTACGTTTTATTAAAGATTATACGAATATATATATATATATATATATATATATATATATATATTGTAGAAATGATATTTAACATTTATAACATTGAAAAGTATACATCATATGGCGTATTGCCAAATGTTCATTACAAATAGCATTTTAATACGGTAAAATCAGAAATACGCGTCATTATCGATAGTGCTGTTATATCGGACAGCTGTGAAGTGAAACGGGCCTCGGATTTCTCGCCGTTAGGTAACGATACGGGAATGCTTTCTTATATAGGGTGTTTATAAAATTGCTATTTGGAATTTTATAATAGTAATAATGATAATAATAAATAATAATGATAATAGTAGAAAGAGTACAAGTATCATGTTACATATCTTGTAAAGCAATATGGAATGTTATCTTCATATAAGGTCAGTCGACGTAACGGTAAATCGTTACTGTTATTAAACGTATACATACGTAGATGCATATATATATATATATATATATATATATATATATATATACACATACACATACATATATACATATATCACACATATTGGAGTTTCGATTTAGCAGTCATACTTACATTTTTTTAGAACGAATTTTTAGAAAGTTATTTTTCTGATCGGTACATAGGAAAAGACGAATCGTTGGATATTGCGAATGTTTATCTCGCGAATGAAAGAAAAGGATAGTATATAAATAAATAATTAACTATCGAATGATCTCTAACGATTAGTCAAGAACATTAAATATATCATTATTAGAGACACATTAAGTTTGTAACAAGAATTGCATATATACATACATACATACATACATACATATATATATATATATATATATATATATATATATATATCTAGACGTCCTCGGCCTATTTATTTTAAAACGCCCATTCGAATCCTAGTATTACGTCCAGTGGCGTAACGAGTGATATAGTTGTGATATAGGTGAAAGGGCTTAGCACTGTTGTCAACCTAAACGAAAGTCGAACGCGGTGGCTCGATTTACTCTCGCCTTACGATCAAACGTGAATTCTTTTCTTTTTCATCGTCGAGTTTTACTATGCGATTAAACTACTACTATTACTATTATTTGGAGAAACGTAAATTGACAATAAGAAAAAAGAAAAAGAAAGACAGAGACAGACAGACAGATAGAAAGAGAGAAAGAGAGAGAGAGAGAGAGAGAGAGAGAGAGAGAACTAATTAACTAACTAACTGACTGACTGACTGACTGACTGACTGAAGGGAAAGGAATAACCGGATTGAAAATTTTTCATCGTAACACGTTCGTTCGTATACGTAATCGAATCAATTTAAAAAGCAAAAGAAGATGTTTGAATATTACGCGATAAGAAATCTTCCTTTGTTATGTCGTGTCTTTCCTAACCTCTCTTTCTCTCTCTCTCTCTCTCTCTCTCTCTCTTTTCTCTCTCCACACACAAACACAAACACACACATACACACATCATATACAATCGTAGACACATCGATTTCCTCGTTCCTCGAGAAAGATCTTCGCTCGTTAGCCTCGCTATTCGCAAGAGATATATAGAAATCGAACGGTATCCACTTTCTTCTCATTCAAAGTTCTCGATTACGTCGAGGATAACAACAAATACTTGGACACGATTCTACAAGGCAGCCGTACTGCACTTTCCGTAGGCGTACTATGCGAGCATGGCACGTGTGCAAATGAAAGTATAAAAGGAGAGAGAGAGAGAGAGAAAGAGAGAGAATAGAGGAAAATCTTATAGCTATGTTTTTTACTTCGTCTTTTCTACAATCTTTATGTATTAATGTTTTAAATTGATAGAGAGAAAGAGATAGATAGAGACAGGAAAAGAGAGAAAATTAGGGAAGGAAAATTCATGCTCGGTCGAGTAAAAATATTTGAAAGATCGTAGATCGTGATTTGAAGTGACGATTGGAGGTTATACGCAGAGGAACTACTTCGTAAGGAAATCGCGTGTTAACTCCTTATAAATATGCAATACTATCGTAAAATTGTATCAGCCAATATAAAAACACATGTTTAGCGTCTAACTTTCACCGCGGCAAGTTTCAAATACCATCGGACAGTTGGCCGAGCGTAAAACGGCGCGTCATTTGAAATATCTGATTTATGGATTGTAATATTTTATTATTGTTAAGGTAATGTTACAATAACCCTTAGTATATTAGTTATTCTTTTGTTTTATTTATTCTCTTTATAATGTCGTTCGTCAGCTTCGTAGGAAAGCTTTTTTTTTTTTTTTTTCTCATATCTTCGATAATCAACGTTCCAACGCGATTCATGTCGCAACGAAAGTTTCCAATCGTGGAATAGAATAATGCGTTGCTTAAATCGTTAAATATAAATAGCGATTATACGAGCTCACGTAGAATTTATTTTCCATGGTGTCGACTATTGTATTTGAATATTTTCCTATTGATACGTATATACGTATTACTTTTCGAACAACGAGCGGGAAAATGAAATTCATTCTTATTCGCTCTCGAATTTTTCTTTTATTTTTTTTTCCTTCTTCTTATTCTTTTTTTCTTGTTTTGTTTTATTTCGTTTTGTTTCTCCGTCGAAACGCGAGGAAATTCGATTGATTTAAATTCGTACTTGTCCGTTCTTGAATTTTCTTTTTCTTTCTTTCTTTCTTTCTTTTTCTTTTTCAATTTTATCTTAAATATTTACATATATGTATATTCGTACTATAGCGTATGAATAATTCTACTGAAAAGTTTTTACCATTTCAGTTTTAATCCGACAAAGCTGTAATAAAGCGTGGATATTACTTTTTTTTCTTCTTCTTTTTTTCTTTTCCTTTTTCTTTTTTTAATGTCCTTCTTTTTTTTTTTATCAACGACGGGTTTTACGAACGATTACTGACCTTTATGAAGAATTCAAGCGTTCGAACGAAACGCCACTTATCGAAAATGAAAGCTAACTAACTGGACGGTGACTTGACCAGCGAGTACCGCTATTTCTCGTCCTCTCCTTTGGTTCTGTCCTATACTAACAAGCGGAACTACGATAGGTCGTATTTATTTTACTTCTAGTGTTCCATTAAACTCGTTTATGTAATACCTTTCTAATTGACACAAAGTTTTATCATCTCGTAATATTATAAAATAAAATATCAAATATATAAATCAGAAATTTTTCGAATTACATATTTACAGATTTACATATGTACATTCGTATATGAATCTCTTTATTCTTTCTTTCTTTCTTTCTTTTTTTTTCGGAAGATGAATCGAAACATTTGAATTATTTAACGTTCGAATGATTTATTTACTTACTTACGGTAAAATAATTACTTGTATACTTGTATTTCACGAAGTTATCTAACTCGAGAAAGCGAAACTCGTAGGTTGCTATCGAAAACCACTTCGTATCTTAGAAAAATCAACGTGCACACTCCAACGTTCAATAATCGTTGCATTTAAAATTATCATTTCTAGTAACGTTATGCAAGTTTACATAGAACGTTTGAGGATATTTCAATGATATCGATTCTTTCAGATTTGATCTCTCTTGTTTTTATAATTGTTATTATATAATCGATATTAATGATCTATAATGATGTTTCAAATGTTAAGATGATTTGCAATACATAATCGGATGAAATTATTGAAATTCATTGATAAAGCATATATATATATATATATATATATATATATATATATAGTGTGTATGTATCGGTCTCGTTAAAGTTAAAATATAATTAACATTATTATCGATCCTCGTGTATCTGCATTAATTATGGCGTTTAATTTAAACGAAGGTCAATCATATTTTCTCGTTCATTTTATAAGTCGATCCTCGAGATTCAACTTCGATATTTTAAAAGTACACAGAGGTATGCGTTAGATAATAATTTGTAGAAAATCCATACCTTACTTTATCGTATCTACGATCCGGAAAGTATTGTCGATCTAGTGTCGATTACTTTGTATCGATTTCACGTTTTCTTTTGCAACGAAAAAAAAATATTACCTTTCAAAAAGGGAGCGTCATTCATCGTTGAAAGGACAAATTGTTTTGGAATAATTAAAATTAATAATGAACAAAACAAAAGTAATTAAATAATAAATTAAATAATAAAAATGGTTTTGGATTAATTAAACAAAAAAATAAAATGAAATAAAAAGGGTAATAATAAAAAGAAATTATGTATAATTGTACATTGTTAATTGCTTTTTCTTAACTTCTAAAAAAAAAAATTTGATTAGAAAAAATCGTTTAAAATCGAACTTGTTTGATATCGTTAATCAATTTAATCATTATCTTAAAAAAGATATGACTCTTCTGTTAATAGTTATATTCTGTCACCGGTTGAACAGGATCAATAATCGAAAGCATATTACGTAACTTTGCCTTTACAACGTGTTGCCCACGCTTGAAACTATAAATCTTGCTCAACCATGGCAAATCGCGAAAATGAAAAGAATTCGTGTGTTCTCTTATATCATTTAACGTTTACCATTTAAATCGCTAATTGAACTGAGCCTATTTAACCTATGAGAACACGATTTAAAATTTTAACACTGACTATGTTTGCGAGGAACAAGTATGATACCGTTTTAACAATACGAATGAGCCGACAAACGAGATGATTTATTAGGTGAAAATGATGATAATGCGTTACCACGAGTATGCTAAATGGTTCCTGTAAAACATTGAGTCAACTTCCTAAAAAAACAAAAAAATAAAAAATAAAAAGAAATTTACTTGGAATTCGAGACGTTGATTTATTACTTTACTTTCAAAAGAAACAATTTTAATGAACTCACTTTTTTTTTTTTTTTTAAATAATCGATGTCATGATAAAGTTAATTAGTTACCTACTTATTTACTTCAATCCTTTTCTAAGTCTACACGATTAATTCGTATTTGTGTTAAGCTTTTGACTCTCTCTCTCTCTCTCTCTCTCTCTTTTTCTGTGTATATGTATATACGATTAGGGTCAAATATGATGTATTTGAAAGAAATAGTTCATGACTGTTCGTGAATGCTACTAATGGCGTTGTGTGACTGACGTGTGCAATTCATGACTATAATACGATATAAAATTGATATAACAGATTGATGAGACGGAAATAAGAAAATGTCTTGTTACGTTAACGTAATCGCGAACGATCGTATTCATGATACGTAAGATATGTCTGATCATCGGGGTTTAATGGAGTCGGAAAATAGTTTTCTCAGAAATGAAGATGCGCAAGAGGAGAGGAGCAAAGAAGAAGACGGTCGTGACTCACCATGAAAGGGAATGAACTGCTATGGTCGATTGGACGATCGCATTGCTGCAACCGTGATAGGTTTAGAAAGTTCAGGATGCGCTTCAGGCGCTGCCGATTATGAACGTTTCTAGTTGCTTTAATTCTAAATTGGGTGTCGCGAAACAAAATTATTTTGTTCTTCTTTCATCGATACATTTTTTGCGAAGATTCGTTCTTTTTGTCTCATTTCTTTTTTTTATTCACTAATTAATTAATTAATTTATTTATTTTATTTTATTTTATTATTATTATTTTTTTTTTGGAAACGTTACGCTTCCGTATTTCGATTTCTTTTTTTGTTCCCTTTAGTTTTATTTTTTAACGATCCTCTTGACGACTCGAAAGCTAACCAACTCATTATTAGTCCATCGATGTTTTCCGTTCTTTTTTCTTTTTCTTTCTTTTTTTTTTTTCTTTTTCTTTTTCTTTAGTAGCGCAAAGTGTGTCAAGGATGATACTGTTTACGTTAAACGTCCGAATTCGTTGCGTTGCAACATGTAATTAGTGATCAAAGAAGATCGTTCGAAAAGAGTATGTATCAATACATATGTATGTACAATACATACGTACTTATAAAAGGGTACGTACGTATTTACCTACGTTTCTTTTAACCACACGAGTTTGCGGTGTACCTACTTGTGGTATTACAAAAATAATTGGACACCCCGTATGGTTAGATATATTATTATTACTATTAGCAATTGTGAAATGGACAATAGATCGAAAATAGATACACTTTCTTATCGTTAAATTATAATTAGATAATTATGATAACTATGGAAAACACGTCGTTGAAATGTATTATAATAATAAATCGTAATATAAGAAATCGTTAACCGAAACTATGTATTTATAATATAGTTAAATTGCTTAAGAAGTTTTCTGTTTTCTCATCGTTACATTTGTTTGATAAATATAGTCGGTTAAAGGCGCGGCGCTTTCCAGCGAGCACGTATCTTTCATTCACGACACAGAATCGGGGGAAAGCCGTGTGTCGTAGTCGTCGTTGTCGTGGTCGTCGTGTCTCTGTTAGTAGCTGCTTCGAAACAAATCGCGGACGCGATGTGCCGGTTTTACGTATGGATGACTCCAAATATCGCCGTGAGAATCGATCGCTTTCTGGAGAAAACGAATACGTGTGTACGACGGTATATACATATTTTTTCTTTCTTTCTTTCTTTCTTTCTTTCTTTTTTTAGAGCAGTGAAAGCGTAATGCAAATTTTCTAACGATGCGACATCTCTCTCTCTCTCTCTCTCTCTCTCTCTCTCTCTCTCTCTTTTCTCTCTCTCTTTCGTACGTAATAATTTCAACGTAAATATTTTTGTCTCGATCGTATACTCTTTTTTTTCTTTCTCTCTCTTCTTTGATATTCCCTTAAATAAATATCAAGTTTATTTATTAATGCCTCCTAGCGTGTCCTTAATATTTTGAACTTGACATTTACAATGACGGATAACGCATGCACGTGTTTATGCGCTAACCTTCGGTATTTCATTATTTACACCGCCGGTAAGAAGCAGCAACATCAAACGTGAGTAGCTTTCGTAAAGAACATTTGTGCCGTAGTTAACTAAGTGTATTGGTGTTTCGAGGACCACTTATAAGATAACTGTGTATGCAAATTGGTAGCGATTATTGTATACATAGATTAGAATTGTCTGAATGTGTTTAATTCTATGAGCCATCGGCAAAGTATGTATGTACAAATTTCGTTTGAATAGTATAAGTAGTACTATTCTGGAATCAAGCACAAGATGTGGAAACGCCTTTCTCTTTCACACGTGTTGCGCTTCAACAAAGTGAAATCAACTTCGTGAGTTAAAGAAATTGACAAAAAAGAAAAAGAAAAAAGATGTCAAAAAATTAAAAAATTAAGATAATGAGAAGGGAAAAGAAAAAAGAGAGAGAGAGAGAGAGAAAGAACGAAACCGATCCGATCGTTTTTCTTATAATATTTATTAACTGTTTTTTTCCTTTTGCTATAAACGGATTAGATATAGATTTTATTTGTTATTATTATATCTAATCTATTTTGCGATTAAATAAGAGTGTCTTTTCATTTCGTTTAAGAAATAAAGTCTATTTAGAGATCACAGAGGTTTCACTTTAGAGGATGCATTTTAATCGTACAGCTCTACGATGGGAGGGTTTAAGAAGGTTGAAACGATTGCTTAATCCCTGTCATCGTTAAATCATAGTTACTCTCATCGGCCGATTGTACCCGCGAGCGAACAACTACTTTCACCACTTTATTTTATTTTAAAGTGTTCGGTAATACGTCGAAATATCAATGTTAGAAACAAGATAAACAAGAAGAAAAAAATAATCAATAAGGAAAATAACACATGGGAGATAACACAGAAATCGTTGATGAAAATAATACTCGAGAAACTTTTCGCTCGACAAATTTTTTTTATCCTCGTGTATACTCTTCCAAAAATTTCCGATGTTTCTTAACGAAACGAAGCAACAAATCAACTGCGTCGCTTTCGTTTGAAACGATTTCAGGTCACGTTCCTTGCTCAATTCAAATCACGGTATACCCGTGAATAATTCCACATTTGCCAGAGACTTTGAGTGGACAGCTAAAAAAAGAAAGAAAGAAAGAAAGGAAGAAAGAAAGAAAGAAAAGGAAGTTGTCGAAATAATCGAAAGAATGTTTTTTGTAAAATACCAAGATTATTATTATTTTTTTTTTTTTTTTTGGAGAAACTTAGTTTTATATACATATATATATATATATATTTATATATTTATAAATATAACAATGCACATAGAATGTTAATAATAATTTTTACTAACATTTTTTTATTTTGTATTTGTTTTATTTTGTATTTTTTTCTTTTTATTTTATAGGTCGAAGGAATCGATTATAGCGCAGCCATGAACTTTGCGCTGCATGGACTTCTACTACAGGGTAAGACAAAACGAGATTACACATGCTTCAAAACTTTCGATCATTTTATGATTTATCCATTGGAACTGACAGATCAATGGATTGTTCATTGTTAATAGGTTCTAATCCTTAACAAATTTCTAGCTGTAAGAAACGTACGGATCGATCGAAACGAGAAAACAATATGATTAGAATGACTGGAGGCCACACCTCGTAAATTATGATCGAATTGATTTGCTTGTGTCGATGACTTCTGCGTTACTACTAAAGCTAATAATCATGTATAATATTTTATCTAGATACGTTTTATTATTTCTTTCTTTCCTTCTTTCTTTTCTTTTTTTATCTTGTAAACTCGTAGATTAGTACAATTCGAAACGATCAGCGGAATAAGATCGATCAGAATCTCTTTGAAAGTTATTATCGAATTCATTTACTTACAAAAGTTCAATGGCTTTTGAATATAAGTATAAATCTAATGATTAATCTCTTACGTCATCTCATGTATATGTTAATTGTGATTTATCGTTTATTTTTGTCTTGTTAATTATTTTTTATTCTTATAGATTAGATTAAGAAACGTATATTCTTGATAGATATACATGTGGTACCAAATGGTGTTCATTCTTAGAAGAACGTTGTTAAGATCGTTAAGAAGAGAAGGGAACTTCATAAAATTTATCGATCTACCGTTCTACGCGTATATCTACTATTTGATTCAAAATCAGTGTTCCATCTATATATGTACTCTATACATTTCTTTCTCTACTGACTTTTCTCCTTATGTAATCGCGTGACTCCGGCGCAAGGATGCGGTTAGACCTTTCGAAGCGTGTCTCTTGGTGCCGAAGTCACGTAAGACGCACATTACTCAGTCACGATCTTAATTTCACTCTCTCACGTTGGCCGAATAATTACTTTATACGCGAGCAAAAGAAAAGAAAACAAAAATAAAAATAAAAATAAAAATAAAAAAGAACTGACAGCGACGATGACTCCGAAAGTCACTCTCGTTTCTTTTTTTTTTTTTTGTATCTTTCTTTTTTCTTTTTTTCTTTTTTTAGATCCATTCTAACCCATCACTCGTCGTTACATTTAAAACGACTGAATTAATGGTGGCTTTTTATTAGCTGATGTCATACGTTGATTCTCTTATGAAACATTTCATCAAGATTATCCTATCTCGAATTTATTTTGATTTAGTTAGTCAGTTAAAAATTGTTGTTTACCTGACTACACTACTTTTCTACATCTTCGATCTTTACTTTCATCCTTGAAGCGACCTTCCAAAGGAATGAAAGGCTCGGTATCGTTAGTTTCATCCTTAAACCGGTCTCATACCGGATGGCAAACCTTGGTGACGCGCGTTACTATTTTCGAACGTGCAAGTAACAACGCGAGTTTAGCTAGCGATTGAACTTGGAGAACGAAAGAGACAGAGAAGAGGCGTTTGTAAGTACTTGCGTTTATATTCGCGACAATATTTTCTCTTCTCTACATTCTCTCCCTTCATTCATTTTTCTCATCGCATTTCATTTATTCCTAATGGACGAATGATCTCTATCATCTTTCAAACTTATTACTTTAATAAAAGAAGATGCATGCGCGCGTGCACATACAACAGAGAACAGATGAAAATTAATAATTCATTTATGTCTATATACATTTATTTATATATATATATATACATGTGTGTGTGTATATATATATCCTTGTTGAAAAGAGAGATAATTTCGCGGGAAAATTATTTTTATTTAGAGAGAATTAATAAATCGGATCTCTCGAAAGAACTATTTTGAATAAACTTTCACTTTTGAAATCTCACACTTTCTCATTTAGCATAATTATTTTCGAACTTTGTACATTCGATTACAAGATTTGCATGTTGTCTGTCCAGATAATCGGAGTTACGGTGAATCAAGAGCCGGGTAATCGGGCTTCCGGGAATATCAGGGTAAGGATTTAATCATCAGGTTCTATACGTTAGAACGGTATAACGAACACGGTATTCATTTCAATGATAATAGGATGTTTAGTATAGAAAATTTGTCTACTACATACATACTATATATATATATATCGTGAAATTTCTCATTTAATTTATATATAAGATTAAAATTGAGATAAGTATACGTATATATTATCTATATTATTATGGTTTTAAACATTATGGTTTTGTGTGCACGCGTGCGGTATTCCATTGAATCTCGTTTGACACCGTTATGAATCGAAGATATCACTTTGGTGGTCGCTATGAAAATTTCACGCTATCTAGGCCAGTACTAATTAATGTTTAACTCATGAAAGACAATGGGAATTTCTCGTCGTTCGGCAATTTCAATTTCTCTTCGTTAGAAATGAAAATACAACGCATGACTCGTATTGAGTTATTTATCCATGAGAATAAATATCCCACCAAGAAAGAGAGAGAGAGAGAGAGAAAGAGAGAGAGGGACACATCTATTTTTCTCCTTTTATATTTCATACTCGATACTCGTAAATCACACAGTTCGTACGTCAATCCAAGAGACGAAAGATTTTCAATCATCGGTTATTACTTAGAAATAAAAATCTAACGAAGTATCGCCCACGTTGCTACTTTTGCAAACCTCCTTTCACGCAGACGTATTCTAATTTTTTTTTCTTTCGTTTCTTTTTTGCATATCACGAGTTTACCAGAAAGTACGACTCGCTTTCCGTAAGAGAATTTTCTTGTTCGAGGAAATTTCGTCACGGTTCACTATGTTTTCTCGCAATTCATAGCTACTTACTAACGCTACTTTCCTTCTTACAATTCACAGATGCAAAGCTAGGAAATACAGAAATTCATTCGTTCGCATACGTACGTACGTACGTACGTACGTACGCGTGGAGACACTTCTCTAAGTTGTATCATTTGTCGACTAATTAATACGATGGAAGGTTGACTCTTCTTCTTCTTCTTTTTTATCTTCTTTTTTTTTTTTTTTACATCTTACGTCATTCATTGAACCTATTGTAATGAGCTGAATTTAAATGATCGTGATGATTAACAAGAGGAAGAGTACATGATACTTATCAACATGAAAACTTCCTCATTATTTATATGATAATAAATCGCAAATTGATTTTCGATAATGCCATTGAATATTCGAAGTCACAGACATGTCGCTATATATATATATATTTTTCTTTTCATTTATCATATCTTTTTTTTTGTCTTTTTTTTTTTTAATACGATTATACAAGTGTTATGTTTGTTATAGTATAATTATATTAGTATAGGTAACTATCAAGATTTTTATTATCAAAGTTTTTGAAGTAGAAAAGGAAAAACATTTCTGATTTAGATATCATATAATTTTTATGTAGATATGAAAAAAGTTGATTTATATAGGATTAACATGTAAGTATGAAGAATGAAAATTGTTTAAAAAAAAATAATAATAAAAAGAGAAGTATATAACGATTTATAAAAATTATATTCAGTAAAATCAGATATATTTATTATTATTATTATTATTATTATTATTATTATTATTATTATTATTATTATTATTATTTCTATTCTTAGTACATAAGTAAAAACAAGATATAATATTATTTTCCATCGAAGTGTTGATCGCTATCTCGGGCGTTTCTTAATTAAAACGAATCAAAGGAAATATCTTGTGCTACCGTTTGCCTTTCACGCGAGTCGATATAGGGCATTCGTTGCATATGTTACATATGCATCGCGAATGTTCTACACATACCAAGAGAATTCAATTTTTCAATGTGAATATACGAATGTATGTATGTGTGACATACAATTAAGTAATTATTTTTTTCTTTCTTTCTTTTTTTTTTTTTTTATGGTTTTTTCTAATGATTTCCTCGTCTAAAGGTCTAACTCGTTGAGCTTTCACCGATCAACGAATACGTACATATATATTTCATTTATAACAATAAGAAACTTTCCATTATAGGTTTATCATTAATTAAACAGATTTTAGTAATAGATATTCGACTAATTAATAATACAAAAGAATTAAAATATTTAGATAAACGTTATTCGAAGGAACAATTCATTATTTATGAATATTTATTCATGAGATTTCATTTTAAGAATAGTACATTAAATTTATATTAAAGTGGCATGCATATAAACTTAAAATTATTAAATAATGAAGTAAGATTATTTTATTCGATAATAATTAATTCATTGAGAGAGTTAGAGAAAGAGAGAGATTCAAAGAAAGAGAAAGAGAGAGAAATTAATCTGGTAAAAAATAAAAATAAAATAATTGATCTTTTAATAATTATAAAAAGAAATGAAGAAATATATCGAAGAAGTTGGGAAATTTATATACTACTTGTATTCGTATTTAAGGAAAAAAAAAAAAAAAAAAAAAAAAAAAAAAAAGTACATGTATATGCGAAAGGAGGAAATGATTATTTTTCTAACGATTCATTGTCGATATTTAGTGATAAAAAAATTTTCTTTTTTTTTTTTTTCGGGATCAACGTGAATGTAGAATGTCTTGTAGTCTCGGTATATACCGGGTATCTTGAGGATAATGGAGGACTTCCGTTTCCCGTGGCAGGCCTCGAATAACAATGACTACGTGTATTCGTCTCTTGCGTGTACTTTCTTACATATAATATATATACACATATATATTATATATATATATATATATATGTATATATGAATATATATATCTTTACATGTAACTCATAAATGCTTGCATACCACACATAACGCTGTGTAAATCAGTTCAACCAGAGAAAATGATAAAGGATAACTATTGTCACTAAGAAACTAATGTATCGTTCAAGAAAATCATTGAATTGTTTTATGTAAATTCAATACCTATGATTTTCAACTTTATATCATAAATATTATTACCTGTGATATATTAAACAAATATATAAAGATATATATATATATATATATATATATATATATGTCACTTCTCGCATATTTTTGTTTTAGCTTTCTTGTCAGTTCTAAATTTCCAACATGGCTTACTACCTCCGTGCAGCGCAAGCGAAGCTATCGTGAGTGTTATAAATCATAATTATTTATATATAATGTCATGTAATAATTTACATATGAGATTAATTATTACAATATAATAATATTAATACAAGCTATGTAACATAATTTCTTTTTTATGTTATATTTTAGTATAGAGATCACAGAAATATTGGATTATAAGGAATTATATAAGAAATTCAGACTGTTAGATATTAGAATCGATAATTTAAAAAAAAAAAAAAAAAAAAAAAAAATCTCGATGATAGTTTTTAATTGTCTCAATGTTCTTAGAAGTATTTGGACTTCCATAATCTGCCGGATACTAACTTTTCGTGCCAAGGAAAAGTGATCGGTGGTTATTATGCGGATCTCGAAACTGGATGTCAAATGTTTCATGTATGCACGATCGGTCAGAAAGGTAATTTAGAATATTTTTTTCGATCTCCTAATAGATTTATATATATATATATATATATATATATATATATCTGTTTCTATATGCAGATAAGTTAGTAGATAAGTTACTCCGATTAATGCCACACCTCTATCAGCATAGCTGATACTTGTCGATCATTATTAATCAAATCAATCCTTTATTTTTAAGATCTATTCGTCGATGGAAGGAATTCTTACTGACTTATTTATTTTTTTTTTAATTAGAAATCAATTAACAAATCAATGTTTGTGCATATTTTGTGAATAGATTTATATATATATATATATATATATATATATGTATATATATGTAAATTTTATTCTTCGATATATAATAGAATGGTCTCGATTGATATATCGAAAAACATTGATAATTGATGTACATCTATATGTATACATATATACATATATATGTAAAGTAATAGGGTGAGAGAGATAAGACTCTCGCGACGAGACGGTAGTGCCAGACACTCTTGAGTCTCGACTTAGGTCAGTAAACGTTCCTCAACGACCGTGACATTCTCTGCGGGTGATCTCTCGATCTATTACAAAACTTTAGCTTTGCGCTTGAGGAGCCATTAAGAGGGGACCTTTTCGATTACATTCGATCGTATTCGATTGCATTCGATGAAATCGATAACTTTGTATTTCTACTATAATTTGAAATTAACATTTGTTCCAATAATTTGTTATGATATCGTTTAATCTAATTAAAACAACTATCGTTCTCCTTCGTACAGAATAAACGTATTCCGCGAGATATCTATCTGTCCACGCAAATTGCTGACGTTTAAATTGCTTTGCACAATCACTTGTGAGTAATGTTGTTTGAAAGTTTCGACGGTAAATTATGAGCTATTTTTTCAACATAGAGAAGATTAATGAACTTATGACCTTCCGAAGAGGAGTTTCTCAATAATTTGTATAACTAGTTTTCAGTCAAAAGTAAAAAGTTAAAAGAAATTATTACATTTTTTTGTTTGTCTTGTATGATTACTATGAAGGTACGTTTAATGATATCTGAGATTTATAATAATGATAATAATAAAAATAATAATAATAATGGATTAAAAAAAAAAAAAAAAGAGAGAAAGAACGGTGTCGATCGATTGAACACCTATCTATCTACCACCCAAGTATACATATATGAGCATCCCCGAATAATGTTCCTCTTCTTCACCGTGAGACTTGGTTTCAGACGAGATTATGGACATAAGGTTCCTTTGTTTGAATGGAACCATCTTCGATCAGGAGACTAGAGTCTGTGAACGTGTCGACGAGGTTGATTGCAGTAAGAGCGAGCAGTTTTATAATCTGAATTTGGAGCTCTATGGCAACAATGCCGTCACATTTGGGTAAGATAGAGAAATGTAAGAAATATCATTTATATTAATAATATATCAATTAAATTAAGATTAATAATATCATTTATATTGATATTAAGTGTAAGAAGCATCAAATTACAATTATAATATACTATATTAACGTTAATATTAAAATATATTACATTTATATTAATATTAACAATAAGAAGTATCGATTATAATCAATAATATTTAATAAAATGATATGTAATATGTATATACATAAACAAGAAGAGAAATATTTTTATTATTACGAAGAATGATATAAGTAAAACAAGAAATGATAAAACTTATTGTTCCTATAATAATATCGTGAATATCTTGACGCAGCTTACACGAGAGCGACGACGAAGATAATCCTTCAGAATCCGTGGAAAATAATCAACGTACTACCTCGGTACATCCTACAGCTGGCACTACAACGACTACAACATCACGACCAAGTAAACCATCTACTACAACGGCTAGAGGTTCATATCAACACTCAACTGGATATCCACAACAACAGTTTAGACAAGGATATCATCATCAATACATCCTTCACAATGATGAGAGAAACGATAATCAAGCGACTTCCTATCAATTGTTTAGTAATCAAGGTGTTAGTTCTACAACCGTCCAAGAAGTACCTCAGGCTCATCAAATTAGATTCAGTTCTACTGCAAGTCCACAAATTATTCGTAACGAACCATCAACTATATCGCCACTCTTTCATATTACATCATCGACTATTCAAACTTTATTGGATAGAAATCCGAGTAATCCGGCATTGATAAATCCAATTTATAATAATCATGGAATTGTCAGTACTACAGAATCTTTTAACGTGCATAATCCACGAGATACGTCCGAGTATCGTGACAATGAACATCGTAAGCATAGTATAACTCCTTTAGAAGCTATCCAATCAACCAACAAAGGAAAGGTGATACTATTATCTATGGATTATTAACATTTTTATATCGTAGTTAAGACTTCTTTTTTATTTAAAAAAAAAGAAAAGAAGAAGAAGAATCTAACATTGATTTGTTTTGTAGGTTTCTAAATTATCGATATCTCCAGTACCCTCACAACAAGAGGAACAGAAAGATAGTCAAACTTCGTCCCAGCAAAGAATTTCTTCGAACATACTTCCTACTCCGGCTAGCGTTGAAACAACGATTAAATCTTTTTATCCAACTCCAAGGACATCGCCGAAACCTTTACCATCGACATCTTCTAATGGACAAATTATTCAACACATTCATGTTCCACCTCCTATTCCAGTTCCACAGTTAAAGCCACATCATATAACCATAAATCTACCACCGCCAGATATTCAAAGGATTATACAAAATCCACCACCACCCTTGCTACCTTCCCAATCTAGGGTGATTGTTACAGCTAAAGCTAGTGTTAGCGATGAAACAGGAAGACCTCTTAACACTACGCAATTAGTAACTATACCTCTTCCTACGATTCCGGCTACTTATGACGATTACAAGGAAGGAGATGAATCGTTTGATCCGTTTTATCGCGACGTACCTAAACTTCGCAATCATCGTCGTGCTATTTTACGTAAAGTTGAAAAAGGTCATAGAAGAAAAAGATTTTTAACGGAACTCGACGATTCTTCTACAACTTATAAAGAAACGAATTTAAACTCGAGAGTTCATGGTGTAGATTCAGTAGATAGAAATTTAAGACGCTTGAAACGTACCAGTATATTTGATGATAAACGATTGAAAGAAGATAGAAAAATCGATATAAGAAATAGCGATGGTAATAAAAATGCCGAGAAAAATTCCGAGTCGCGTGTTAGAATTAAAAATGGTCATACTCTTGAAGATTTAGAAACGAAAGCTTCTCGTCATATAAATTTAAATTCGGATGAAGAAGAAGAAGAGGAGGAGGAGGAGGAGGAGGAGGAAGAGGAAGAGGAGGAGGAGGAGGAGAAGGATCAGGATGAAAAAATATTTGAACACGTACAAAAAGAATCTGAAGAAAATGTAGAAAATATTCATAGTTCTAGTATAGAAGTATTGGATCTCAATGAATATACAGATTCTGAAACAGATTCCAACGTAGATACAACAACTGAGTTAGCTGCATCAATTAATAATACCAATACGAATGATGATAATAGTTTTGAGGTAACATGGTTTTTGAATAGTAATACTACTAAAACTCCAGATGTAGATTCAGATATAGTTTCATATAACGATTCAGATAAGTTCAATAAAAATGAACAGGAAAGAGAAATTAAAATAGTTTCTGATATGGGAATTAAACGTATTACGAATAGTGATATATTTACGTCGGAAGAAGATAGTAATAAAAATGTAGATAAAAAATCATCTACAAATAAAATAGCTAAACCTCTTAGTATCGTTAGAAATTCTAATATCTCTTCTGTGGATAAAAAAGAACCAGAAACAACAAGTTATGGTAATCCAGAAGATAAAATAATAAATGATAATAAAGATTATTTATATGATGAGGAGGATGATGAAGTGGAAAATCATTCAGAAAGAACTGACAAAAAATCTAATAACGAGAAGATAATTTCTTCCAAGATAATGGAAGATTTAATTACTACTACTGAGATTGTTGATACTTCTAGAATTGATACTCCAACAAAGAAACTTCATTCGAGGATATCTAGAAGAAAAATGTCTGCAAAAAGAAAGCATCAAAAAGAAAATGATAGTGAGATTGAAATTATTGATTCTGAAGATACTGAACTAACGACAAATATATCTACCTCTCATTTTGAAACAGAAGTTGAAGAACAGATAGACAATTATGATTCTAATAAGTCTAATATACGAGACGTAAAAGCAATCGATTCTGTGATAAAGTATAGTTCTAAATTTGCAAAAGATATAACATCGAATAAAGAAAATGTTGGAAAGAAACGTACGCAAATTAATAACGTAGTCAAATATGATTCCGAAAAAACGAATGTAGATAATTTAGGAAAAATAAATAATTCTAGTAGGTATCAATTACTAAATGATCAGAAAGCATTAGAATCATCAAATGAAAGTATAGAGAATAAAGATGAATCTAATACAGAAAATGGAGAAACTACGGAAGCAACGTATGTTTCTTTAGAAAATTCTGAAGAAAAAGTAGATATTACTAATAAGAAAGTCAATTCTTATACAGAAGAGATTTCAGTGGAACAATATCAAACTACAAATGATGTATCAACGACGAATGGTAAGGATAAAGAATTTGAGAAAACTTCAAGTGAAATTTCTGACGATAACGAACGTGATCGTTTAGAAAATGAAAAACATTCTCACGAAGGAGCAATTCTGACGAAGTTAGAAGAAAATTATTCGTCTGAAGAAGTATACCACAAAAGCAAAGATAATAATATTACACATACGGATAAAGAAGAATTTCACTCGCATGAACATCCTACGATTAAAAATATAGAAAGTACAGTTTTAAGTGAAGATTTTCCTGAATATGATTATCCTATGAATCAATCAGATTATAACTGGGATAATATAGACGATTATAAAGAATCTGGTAGTATAGAAGATTTTACCGCTTCGATAGAATCCAACGATCATGAACAAGTAACAGAGTCATATGAAACTGCAACTAATTCTGCAGAAATGGAAAATTCTGAATCAGTTGAACAGGAAGATAGTACGACAGGTGTTTTAAAATTTATTGACGAGTTACCAAGGATAAGTAAAACGGAAAGTAATACGGAAAAAGAGATAGTCTCTGTTGAACCTTCTATACAAGATTACGTTGATGATAATTATGAGCCACATAATTATAAGGAACAAGAGCCTCTGATAAATACTGAGAATCCAAATGACGATAAGATGGAAAAAGATATTAAAGTTGTAAGTATTAATGAAAAGTTATCAAAGAATATAGATGATATTAAAACGGATAATATTAAATTGGAGAAAGAAGAACTAGCACAAGAAAAGGACACTAAAGATTTTTCAAAATTGATTGAAAGTAATGAACAGCAATTGACTATCGAATCAACTTCAAAGAGCACAATAGAGGCGTTGACATTATCAACGTTGATATCATCAACAATGTCATCAACTACATTATCACTAACATCTTTGCCATCAACGTCACCAACTACGTTATCAATATCATCTTTACCACCAACAACAATGCCAACAATAACTGTACCAACAGTGACTGTATCAACAACAACTGTACCAACAATTGTACCAACAATGACTATACCAACTACGACTGTACCAACAACAACTTCAACCACAACTACTCGTTCTGTACCCAATCTCTTTAAACCTTTTTCACTTAGAAAAAATTACAATTATATTCCTCCAACAACAACACCAAATCCAGTGATCATAAAATCGAGACTACCTCTGTTTAATCCAAAACCAGCGAAACCGCCAAAATCTTATAATGAGTTAGTACCAAAGCCAGTTATTAGGAAACTTACTCTACCAACTCGAAGACCACCTACTACTGTGCCTACAAGCACTGTAAAAAAGAATGAAGAATTAAATATTGAAAGTACGACGATTAAATATGTAGAAAATTTAAGCGGAACTCAAATTGTCACATCATCTACTGATAGTACAGATTCACAATCTTTAAATTCAAATATTGAAAATTTCACTTCATATCCATTATCAAGATTATCAACACTCCCCGCTGTAACAGATGTTACTTCCTACAACAGTGATACAAATAATATTTCAGATACTACAGAAACAAGTACAATTACAAAAGATATAATAAACGAAGATATCATGGATATATCGACTATACCAACGGTTATTCCCACTGTGACAGATAAAGAATACATAGATGAAAAGAAGCATACAGAGACAGCAGAAATTACAACTTCTGTGACTACTGGCTATTATTTTAACGATGTAACAGTTACTACAACTGAAAATGTACATTCTAGTAATCATCCAATCTCTACACCTAGTTCAACTATAATTGAAAATGTGGATAAAATTCCATCTTTAGAATCGAATCGACGATTGAAAGACAAGTCGTTCTCCATTTCAAAAATATATGGCAGCTTTAATTGTCTGGAAAGAGAAATGTATAGATTTTATGGTGACATGAGAGATTGTCGACTATTTCATTACTGCTCTCCTGGTTTTACTCCAAAGCAAGTCTTAGATTTTCGCTTTGTTTGTGAAGAAGGTACTATTTTCGATGAAGAAAGTCAAAGTTGTCGACATGACATTAGAAGTACCAAGTGCCCTAATAGACTGTGGTAAATAAGAACATTTTTAATTTGTCAATACTTCTCCGTCCCATATTATCTTGTGCTATTGATTTTAGTAATTCGTGAATCCTAGGACTCCTTAATATATTTATAATTTTAATTTAATATGTAAGATCCCTAGAAGGAGAATCCTTCTTCTAAGCATTGCCATAACTGTGAGTAAATGCAATGGATTCACACTTATTAAAATTAATGCGATTTCTGATATGCGTTTATAAATTATATAATCATAAAAAAAAAAAAAAAAAAAAAAAAACACCATATCAAATTCCAGAGTAAGACGTGATATAATACCATTAATGAGATTTTACCTGACTTTTGATCAGGAAAAATATTCATGAGATTTTAGGTTAATGACTGAAGGATATCGGTTCCTATGTTGCATAGGCAATGGTTTGTAAAAGGATGTAAAATTGTTTATATTTGATATTTATGAATATGTGAGTCATGTGATAACATAATTGCCTTATTAAAGAATACTATTATCTTTTCCTTTTTTCTTTCTTTCTTTTTTTTTCTTTTTTTTTTTTTAATTGACCATAAAAATAAATAGAATACTGACTGCAATATGCAGATATAATTGAAAGTTTTATTTTTTTATCTTGAGAAAAGCTATTATTAGATTTAATTATCATAAACTATATGTTTGGATTCATTGTAGATACTAATTCATGGAATTAATAATGAAGTTTTTAAAATGCTATTATAAATATGCAAACATTATTATGTCACGTGTCATACACATCGTTTGCAATGATGATAATATTCATAAATAAAGATTTGTTCCCAATAATCTACTTGTTTATATATTATGTATACACTTACATATATTTAGCATAAACGGATGATCTTCCAATGTGTGTATGTTGATGAGTATTTACACACACACAAATGAAGAAACTACACTGATATATCACTGCGCCATCTAGTTTTGCAGGTACATGGTTGAAGTTGTAAGCTGTTTTTTTTTGTATATAGAAGTTTGGGGAGCCTGCTTGGATACGACTTACATGTTTGATACGTAGATAAGACCAATAATGATCGGTAATGACATGAGATTGAAAAAGTTAGAACGAATAGATATCTGTATTTGTTATTGTAAGTAATCTTTTCACTTATCTCAAAACCAAGTTCTTAATGAGACGTAATAAATTCATAACTTTAATCTATAAAATGAATAATAACTCAATTATTATGATTATTAATTGATTAATTGGCTCTACTTTGTGTATGATTCATACCAAACCGGTTTACAATAAACGTAATCATTTTTAAGTTTCAGTTACATGATGGTGTTACGAATTATTATTTGCAATTATATTTATATATATATCCTGTGATATACAACCAGATGGATTGACATTAACATTGACTAAAGGTTATTGTCTCATTAAATTCATATATCCTTGATTGATAATTTCTTATGACAGTTATAGTGATAGTGTTAGAGTATTTATAGATAGAAATTTATGATTTGCAGCTAAATAACAATTTATTGTTACCATGTCCTTCTATCCATTACAACGAAGATCTACATTTCTAATTGGATTTGGAATTGGCTTTTTTCTAGCCTCGTTATTTTACTTCATAGGAAGTTTTGTTAATGAAAATGCTATCTATAATGAGAAAAAATGGCAGTATCAACATTATTCGGACGATTTATCTATAGTGTGGATGACACCTATAAATTTGTTCTCTCGAGGAATTAAGTTTCGTAATTGGGTCAAAAGCAATTGGACAAAGGGATTAGAAAATGTATCGTACAATAAGTGGTTTGCAATGTATAATTTACAAAGAAATGCAATAGATATGGATCGTTATTTATATGAACCAGAATCAGCAAATATTTCACAGAAACTTGTAACATTGGAATCAGATTGGTTAAAATCCAAAATATTTATTACATGTATTGTTTTTGTGGAGAAAGTTAAATTAGGCAGATCCATAAAAGACACTTGGGGTAGTCATTGCAATCGAATTTATTTTTTTGGACAGCGAATACAAGATTCCCAAATACCAATCATAAATTTTACAATAAAATTTCAATCTTCTTGGCATTTTTTATGTGAAATTATGAATTATATATGGAAAGATGATGAGGTCAAGCAATGGATACTTTTTGTAAAAGATGATATGATGGTGATTTTGGAAAACTTACGTTATATAGTTGCTCCATTAAACTATGAAGAAAATTATTATTTGGGTCATGCTGTTGTAATGTGGGGTCAACCGTATAATGTTGCTCAAGCAGGTTATGTATTAAGCAAAGGATCGCTTAGAAAAATGACGGAAATGTTCAATACGTCCCAAAAATGTGCTGCTGGTGGAAAATACTGGAAAAAAGAGGATTATTATCTTGGTAAATAAGATAATTAAAAATATCATTTCATTAAAAATGAGTGCTAATTACATATATTATATATATATATTTTAATGTCATATACAGGAAAACATCTGTCATCTATGGGTATTCTTCCTATGGATACACGGGATGAATATTTAAGAGGAACTTTTCATGGTTATGCTTTAAATAATTTATTATGGGGAATTGCAAAACCTGGTAGTTATTGGACACATGCTTTATATCCTCCACAAAAAGAATGTTGCTCTTCTATGTCTGTGACATTCAGTGCTACTGAAGCTGATAAAATGTTTACTTTCAATTATTTGTTATACAATTTACATATCTTTACCAAGAAAGGAGTTTTTGGAAATAAACATGCTCCTACATCTTTTCCAGAAGAAGATGTAAGACTTATTGGATTAATAATTTACTTATATATATATATTTTTTTAATTTTATGATTAAGAATATTTATTCATACGAATATAGTTATCTGTAGATTTCATAACATTGCATGTAGATATTATAACAATATTTTTATTAAATAAAACTTATCATACTTATTATTGATTATAGGTATGGAAGATCGCATTGAAAGAAGAATTTAATATCACTCACTTGAATGAAATTTCTAGTGATGCATATTATGAAATATGGCATTCAAAATATTCTGAACCTGAGCAATTAATTTTTAAAAATTATCGAAATAATTCAAATGTATTAACTTCTATCTTAACAGCTTATGAATCTAGAAGTCAAGCATCTGATAAGTTATCATTAAAATAAGAAGTAGAGAAAGGCTAGGTTTGTATTTTGTTATTTTCTATGTGAAAAAAGAGATTATATATATTTTTTCTAATAACATATTAAATAAGTTTCTATAAGAATGATAACTGTTATTGTATTAATTTATAAATTTAAGTACTATTTTATAATATTGTCTTAAAAAATATGTTAATATGTTATATAGTATTATTCAATACAACGACAAATAATAATAATAATAATATTAATAATAATAATAAAAAATATTTAATAAATACTTGTTACTTTCAGAATGTATTCCATGTATTTTATATCACGTTTTTTTCTTCTCAAAAAAAAAACATTTTAAATATATATGTTTAATTTAATGCAGCCACTGTACCAATATCAAGAGTGATAAGTCAAAGTGTTACTGTATTATGAATTAAATGGTCGTAATTATTTGATAAAAATATCCGTTGTGGTATTTTAATATTGTCTTATCTACCTAATTAGTGACCATAATGATCATGATAATGAAAATGTTTCTTATTACACATAAACATGATATCACATAAACATGAATAAGTAGTCTAAGAGAAAGAAACATAGATGGATATAGTTTATATTTTGAAATTATAAAATAGTCTAAACTTAGCTTTATTTTTTATTGCATAAAAGCAATAGAAATATACTATTAAAATAAGAGGTAATAATATTTCTTAAATCAAAGAAAGCAATACATTTACTAATGTCTTTTTGTGTTTTTTGTTCTTGATAGGATTAGATAAGGATGAATGTAGTGATTCTAAATAATAATTATTTCTCAATTCTCTGTTCTACTTTCCTGGCCTAATTTTTAATCTTTTGATTCGTCAGGATGATAGTCTTGAACTTATCATTTATCCGTTTCCTTTAGAGGTAGGTATATAAAGGAAGAAAAATATTATTGTAGCTATTAAAAAAGTTTTCTTACTGCATAGTGTTGCGTACTGTTGTTACATAATCTTTCTTCATCTTCATAATGAATGTTAAATTTTGATTATTATATCAAAAGTAAAGCATCATTAATTAAATGTCATAAATATTGAAAAGATGTGGCATTTAGTATTACTTTCTATAGCAATAGTAACTGCTACAAGTATATCAAAACAAGAAGATAGATCTACAAAATCTTTTCAAGCAAACAAGTCAGTATCTATAGAGTGAAAATTCTTCTTATTATTCTTTTCTTTTGTATTAAACTCATTTAGTTTGCTCATGACTTTTCCAACATGATAATTAAATATAATAATCGAATAAAATTTATTTATTTAGAAATGTAATTCATAAAGATGACAAAAATATTGATTTTACAAATGTCAAAACTAAAAAAGGTGGAAGAAAGATAATATATGCCGGTGGTTGTATTGCAAGCCCAGATCCACCAACTAATGGGAAAATAAAATGTTCTATGGACAGGTATGTTTTTAATTAGCAAATGTATATATTATATCTATCATATGAAAATGTAATAGTAAATGTAAAGTTATTTATAATATATTATTCTTTATAGTGGATGTATTGCCAGCTGTGAATATGATTATAACTTTCCAAATGGTGTAGATCAACTGGCTGTAATATGTAATGATGCAAAGTGGCACGTTGTTGGTACAGAATGGAGTACAATACCACATTGTGAACGTATGTTTTTTTTTCCTAATTTCTTTGATACAATTGTTTTTTATAAAATTTATGTTTTGATAATGAAAATGTAATTTTTTTATTTTTTTTTTATTTCAGCAATATGTATGCCTGATTGTCAAAACAACGGAATTTGCGTTGCACCTCATCAATGTGACTGTCCTGAAAATTTTTCTGGCCCACAATGCCAATTTGAAAATAAACCATGTTTGGATTTTATACCACTTATTCTTAATTCTCATAAACGTTGTAATTCTAAGTAGGTGACCTCTACTTTATTCACTTTTATTCATTCGTTAAATAGAAAATATTTATATACAAATTTTACTTTTAGATTTTGTACTATATCTTGTTTGGAAAATTTTGTATATCCAGATGGATCAGCAGTCGCTAATCTAGTTTGTAAAAATGGTAACTGGGTACCAACTAGGACAGATTGGGTATCAATTCCAGATTGCATACGTAAGTTTGCAAAAGATTGTATTATTTGTTACATATTTAAATATTTTCTATATTAGATTTTAATTTAATTTTACAGCTGTTTGCAATCCACCTTGTCAGAATGGTGGTAATTGTTTGCCTAGAAATGTATGTCAATGTCCACAAGAATTCAGAGGACCTCAATGTCAATATAGTAAGAACTTTTTTTATATTTTTACAAAATTTTACTAATATTATTTTAAAAATTAAACATTAATTTCGCAAATACATACAATCTGTATGTTTTTTACATTAATTATATTTTTTATAGCAACGGATGTCTGTAGTGCTGAAAAATTGAACTTCAATGGCGGTATTTATTGTACTAGCTCTGGATATATAAATTCCTGTACCTTAAATTGTCCATTAGGCATCGATTTTGAATTTTTACCAGCAGCTGCTTATACTTGTAATTATGATACAGGAGTTTTCTTACCACAGCCAATTCCTCAATGCAAATTTGATGATAATATAAATGTTTTGACTGTTGATACTTCATATAATTCATATCTTCATAAGTCTAATCGTACGTGGTCCATTGAAAGTAGTTTTGAATCCATAGGAGGAAATAACATTACTGACTTTTTTAAATTATATAGAGGTGACCAAATGGCAGAGGTAAAATATATTTTAATATTTTGCTAGAAAAAATAACTTATATTGATATATATATAAACATATATATATATATATATATATATTTTTAGAATTTATTTGGAACATTGGATAATAACTATGCTTTTATTGAAGAAAAAAGACCTGAACCAAAGACATGTTTTACTTGGGGTGGTGCACATTATAAAACTTTTGATGATAAAATTTTTAGTTTCGAAAGTGATTGCAGCCACATTATGTTGCAAGAGATGAACAATGCCCTTATAACAATAACTGTACAAAATAGTCCAAGCTGTAGAACGGAAAATCGTTGCTTTAGAATTATTAAGCTTTTCGTTGGTGGGAAGGAATACACTCTTTCACGGAATGAGAGAGACATACTTGAATTTCGTAGCATTAAAAAAATATTTCCAATACCAGTTCGTTTACCAGGCTTACGTGTTGAGATGTCAGCGCATTTCGTTATTGTTTATGTAGACTCATTAGGAGTCAAATTGAAGTGGGATGGAGCTCTATTATTACAGATAGATGCTTCTGAAACTATGTGGAATAAAACAGCAGGATTATGTGGAAGAATGAATGGCGATGCTAACGATGATTTGATAAGCAAAACTGGAAATCATCCAACTAATATTGAAGTACTGGCAAATAGTTGGCAACTTGAAAATATCGGTGGTGAGTTTAGATATTCTCGATAATCAAAATACACATGAAATATAATATATTATATAATTTTTGTATATTGTTTTTCTAGAAACATGCAATGAATATCCAAAAGTAGAGCATTCTTGCACATCTCATCCGCAATATGCTCAAGAAGCTTATGAATTTTGTACAAAATTATTGTCGGATAATAAATTTCGAAGTTGTTCCAGTACATTAAAGATTTCAGATATGGAATTAGCTTGCTTCTGGGATTATTGTACTTGTAATGATTTAGATAGAAGGATGTGTGCATGTAATACAATGAATGTTTATGTAAGACAATGTGCTCATAAAGATATTGTTCCTTTGGCTGGCTGGAGAAATGAAGATCTTTGTCGTAAGTAATTATTGTAATTAAAATAAATCTATATTTTTATCACAATTATAAATAGATTCAAATACAGATTAATATTCTATATCATATTCTATATTAATTATTGTTATTGAAAATATATATTTTATTATGTTAAAATGTTTATCTACATAGCAATGCAATGCACAAAAGGACGTGTGTATATGCCATGTGGACCAAGGACACAACCTTCTTGCGGTTTTGATATTGATTCTAATATAAATGATGAGGATTGCGAAGAAGGTTGTTTCTGTCCGAAAGGTTTTTTGATGCATGAAGATAAGTGTATACTACAAGAAGAATGTCCTTGTAGATTAAGAGGAAAATTATTTCAACCTGGAGCAAGTGTGGCAAAAGATTGTAATACTTGCACTTGTACTTCTGGAAAATGGATATGTACGCAAATTCAGTGTAGTGCTAGATGTGCTATCATCGGTGATCCACATTATACAACTTTTGATGGTAAACACTATGATTTCATGGGTAAATGTAAATATTATCTGTTGAAAGGAGAGAATTATAGCATTGAAAGTGAAAATGTTCCATGCTCTGGAGCAATATCAGAGGTTAGTGCATTTTTATATAAATGAATATTACATACCTCATTCATGCAGTTATATAAATATTTTCCTTTTTAAATAAAACATTTTTTATATATTTTTTTCTACAGTATTTAGGCTTCAGTACGTCAGATACACCTTCTTGTACAAAAACAGTAACAATAAAAACAGAACAAGCTATTGTCAAATTGAAACAAAATAGGCAAATAGTAATCAATGGGGAAGATGTAAATAAATTGCCACTTTTGGTTAATGGAATAAAAATACAAGCCGCAAGTAGTATATTTCTTGTAGTTCGTATGTCAAATGGTTTAGAAGTGTGGTGGGATGGCATATCGCGTGTTTATATTAATGCACCAGCAGAATTTCATAGTATGTTTATCTAATTTCTTTTACTTTTTGTTTTTTATTAGAATAACTTTTTAATTTTACTTATTAGGTAATACAAGAGGACTTTGTGGAACATTTTCTAATAATCAAAAAGATGATTTTATAACACCAGATGGTGATATTGAACAGGTAGTAACTTTGTTTGCTAATAAATGGAAAACAAATGAACAATGTTTAGATGTTCATGATAGAGAACCAAAACATCCTTGTGATTTAAATCCACAAAAACGTGCTTTAGCAGAAGAGTATTGTTCTAAGCTGTATACTGATATATTTTCTGGTAATTTTTCTTTTTCTTTATTATTTCTGTGTATTTTGATTTATGAAAAATAATATTTATAAGTGCACAAACATAATAATAATAATAATAATAATAATAATAATAATAATAATAATAATAATAATAATAATAATGATAATGATAAAAATGATAATGATAATTAAATATGATTGTAGGTTGCCATTGGTATGTTGAACCTGAAGTATTTTACAAAGATTGTTTATATGATATGTGTGCATGTACAACTGATATTAAGACATGTTTCTGTCCTGTGTTATCGGCATATGCAAAAGATTGTGCAGCAGCAGAAATAAAATTATTATGGCGTCACGAAATTCAAGAATGTAGCATTCAATGCTCTGGAGGTCAAGAATATCAAATTTGTGGAAATAGTTGTAAAAGGTGCTTACTTATATATACATTTGGTTTGAAATGAATCGAAAATGAAGTGAAAGTACGTATATTTGAAATATAAAATGATATTATTTTTAGATCATGTGGAGACATATCTTTCAATCCAGATTGTAAAGAAGAATGTGTAGAAGGTTGTAATTGTCCTGAGGGTCAGACATTAGATATTATGGGTGAATGTATCCCAATTGGTCAATGTCCTTGTATTCATTCAAATATAGAATTTAAAGCTGGTTATCAAGAATTACGACCTGGACAAAAAGGACAGGATTTATGTACTTGTACAGGTATATTGATTATGTATACATACATACATACATATATATATATATATATATATATATATATATATACAATAAATTGATATATAATAATTGTAAGGATGAATTTTTGTAAATATAAATATTATTTTTCTACAGGTGGCAAATGGAATTGCAGACTTGCTACATCAAAAGAGATTCAAAAATATCAATTATTTAATAATGCATCAGTTAGTTGTTCTGTAACTAAGAATTTAGAATTAACGGATTGTGAGCCAGTACGATCGAGAACATGTCATAATATGCATATACCAATTACAGAAAGTAGTATTACTTGTAAACCAGGATGCATTTGTAAATCTGGTTATGTTTTGGATGTAATAAATGGTGTTTGCATCAAAGAAGAGGATTGTCCTTGTCATCATGGAGGAAAAAGTTATAAAGAAGGATCGATTATACAAAGTGATTGTAATACATGTAAATGTACAAGTGGTAAATGGAATTGCACGGACAGAATATGCGCAGGTAATTATTTTAGAATGTTTAATATTATATTGTATTTGAGATATGTTAAATAGTCAAAACTATACAATAATATTTTTTTTCCAGGCGTTTGTTCTGCGTGGGGTGATTCTCACTATGAAACTTTCGATGGCAAATTGTTTAATTTCCAAGGTGTGTGCGATTATATTTTAGCAAAAGGTGTTTTGAGCAAAGAAGAAACATTCTATATTTCTACACAAAATGTTCCTTGTGGAACAACTGGAGTATCCTGTTCTAAGTCCATAACACTTAAAGTAGGACATGGTGTTAATCAAGAAATAATTACATTAACAAGAGGAAAAGCATTGCCTAAAGGAAATTTTAAAAGGATTGCTATTAGGACAATAGGTTTATTCGTGTTTCTTGATGTGCCTGATTTAGGTTTAGTTCTACAATGGGATAAAGGTAGATATATATATATATTTTTCTTATTATTACGGTTTATTATAATTTTAATTATAAATTGTTATTTCAATTTAGGTACTAGGGTTTATATAAGATTAGATCCAAAATGGAAAGGACATACAAAAGGTCTTTGCGGTGATTATAATGATAATAGCAAGGATGATTTTAAAACACCTTCTGGTGGCATTTCTGAAGTTTCTTCTAACTTGTTTGGAGACTCATGGAAAATAAACGATTTTTGTCCCGAACCTAAAGATATTAAAGATCCCTGCGAACAGCATTCAGAACGTAAATTATGGGCCATTGAAAAATGTAATATTTTGAAATCTGATCTTTTCCGACCATGTCACTCCGAGGTGGATATTGAATTTTATATACAAAATTGTATTTTCGATACATGCAGTTGTGATACAGGTAATTTTATTTATTTTATTAATTATCATATTTTTAAAATCGAAAAAATGAAGAAAAAAAGAATGTAAAACGTATTAAATAATGATTATTTAATTTAGGTGGCGACTGTGAATGTCTTTGCACATCATTAGCAGCGTATGCTCAACAATGTAATGCAAAAGGTGTTCCTATAAAATGGCGTTCCCAAGATCTTTGTCCAATACAATGTGATAAAGAATGTAGTAGCTATTCTCCGTGTATTTCAACATGTCCACATGAAACTTGTGACAATCTTTTAACTATTAAAGATAATTTACATTTATGTTCACAAGACGCTTGTATCGAAGGTTGTTTATTTAAAGCATGCGCGGATGATCGTGTCTATAAAGATACTAATTATACAGAATGTGTTCCTAAATCAACATGTAAGCCAATATGTCTAGAAATTAATGGGGTATGTTAATTAATTTTTTTTTTTTTTAAATAATAATAAAAATTTTCTTATATATATTTGAAGTTGACGCGAGGGATCTATATCTCTACTTATAATAATTAATATTTCAGACTGTTTTCTTCGAAGGTGATGAAGTTAGCAATGATAATTGCAAAACTTGTTTCTGCAGTCGCGGTAAAATAATATGCCAAGGTGGACCGTGTTCAACTACTTCAACATTACCTACAATTCTTATGGAAGAGCCACAAAAATGTATCGACGGCTGGTCAGCTTGGATAAATAAAGATAAAAACGTAAAAGGCCGGAAACTCAACGACATTGAACAATTACCAAATTGGACTGATTTGGTAAAACATAAAGACGATATTATTATTATATTTATATATCTCTCAATTAAAAAATTTGAAGTATAATTTATATTGTAATATATTAAAGGCACCGATCGAGGGTTCAGCCGTTTGTACGAAGGAACGAATGATCGATATAAAATGTCGATCCGTAAAGAGTCACTTAACTCCAAAAGAAAGTGGTTTAGACGTTGAATGTAGTTTGGAACGTGGCCTTTACTGCAAATCTCAACCAGATCTTCCATGCATAGATTTTGAAATTAGCGTTTTGTGCCAGTGTCCATCAAAAACTACAGAATCATCAATAACGATTCCAAGTAAGTAACATTAATGATTGATACGTGTAAAGTCAGTGTATATCAAATTTTGTAAAATAATATAATTTTTAGCATCTACCAAAGCACCAGACAACGTGTGCGAATTGGCAAATTCTTATAAAGCACATCCAACAGATTGTTACATTTTCTACCATTGCACTCCTACAATTACTCAAAATGTATGGGTTGAAAAAACGTGTGGCCCAGATATGTTTTACAATCCAAACTTTAAAACATGTGATTGGCCAGCAAATGTTAGACTTATTAGACCTGAATGTTCTCTCAAAGAAACAACTCTAAGCAAAGAAACTGAGTTTATAACAAATACAACTACATCTTATGAAAATACGTTGATGACAACTTATAGAAAAAAAGTTACTACTACAAGTATGATCGATACTAATTATATAAAATGCGTATATAATTTACTTTTATTTTTATTCATATTATTTTATTAAAATCTATTCATACTATAGGATTATGTGAAGTTGATGAGAAATGGAACGATTGTGCTATTAAATGTAGTCAAACTTGTCAATATTATCATTATACTTTATTAGAGCAAGGCCTTTGTAAGGGAGACACAGATTGCATTCCAGGTGAAGAAAATTTGACTATAAATTATTCTTATTTGAAACTATCGTTTGTTAACAGAGAAATATTATTTTTGAAATTTTCATAAATAGGATGTGTATCGTTAAAACGAACAGAATGTCCTTTATATAAATTTTGGAAGGATTTCGAAACGTGCGTTGATCAAATCGATTGCACTTGTAAATCTCACAACGGACAGAGTATCAAACCAGGTACCGTCGTTAAAGAAACCGAATGTGAAATATGTCAATGTATTAATAATTATTATACTTGCGATAAAACGTTCTGTACGAATGTTAATCATCAAGTCGAACCATCATCGTCGTGAGTAAATTCATATCGCAAAATTTTATTATTTTTATAAAAGGAAATAATATTTTATTAGTGAAATATAATTGATTTTTAGCACACTTATGTTCGATTACGAAACGGAGTCTTCAACTTCTACGACTACAGAAAAGCATATAATTATTGTATCCAGTACTGTAACTCCACCCGAACTATGTCATAGCGATAGATACATACCACTCATTCAACAATCTGAACCAAATAAAATTTCTCTTTACGCTAGTAGTAGTAATGGCGTTGAATTTCAACCTGAAAATGCATTATTTGATGGCCAAATATCAAAGGAGTCTGTTCAAAGTTGGCAACCACAATTTGTTGACAAAAATCAATGGTTCGATATATGCTTTGTTTTCAAATATGTTTAAAAATATTTGTTTTTCTTTTATTTCTTAAAATCTAAAGATCCTTGTATAACGATATATTTTTTAGGCTTGCTATAGAATTTCAACATGCTCTACCAATTTATGGTATCATTTTGAAAGGTTCACCCATCGATGACAAATTTGTAACAAGTTATCAAATTCTTTTCTCTGACGATGGTCACGCATTTTCATATGTAATGGATAATACAAACCAACCACGTATATTTAGAGGTCCTGTCGACGGTATCAAGACTGTTGAACAGAAATTTTATGAACCTATCGAAGCAAAAATTATTCGAATAAATCCGTTGACTTGGCACAATGGTATTGCTATTAAAGCCGAAATACTTGGTTGCGAGGAAAATATAGTTAAAGGTACAACTATATCCGAGAAATTATTTACAACTGTAAAAGAATTTCTTGGATCAACGACCATTGGATATACCGATAAAGTTATAAAACCAGGTAATAAATATTTTTATTAAATGTTGTTACCATTTTATTCCTATATTTACGAAAAGAAAATTAATTTGAATCGTGTAACAGTTTGCGATGATCCTATGGGATTGGACGATGGATTATTGTCAGATACACAAATCTCAGCATCCTCTTCTTTCGATAATTTATTACCAAATATCAGATTATCAGCACCAGGTGTATGGAGGCCAAGATTGGATAATTTGAATCAATACATTCAATTTGACTTTTTGGAAGCACGAAATGTAACAGGAATTATAACAAAAGGAGATAATAATATATGGACAACTGTTTACAAAGTTTCTTATAGTATCGATGGTCGTCAATGGAATCCAATCATTGATGACAATGGTAACGAAGTAGAATTTTTAGGAAATTTCGATTCCAGCAACGCTAAGACTAATTTATTTGAGAAACCATTGCGAACAAGATTTTTACGAATACAACCGGTGAAGTGGCATGATCATATAGGATTAAAAGTTGAAGTACTTGGATGTTTCTTACCGTATCGTAAGTCTTTTTTTCTTTATCATTATTATTTGTTTTTTTTTTTTTATTAATTTTTTTACAAACGTTTGTTATAAAAAATTAATGACTATTTGTATTGTCAAAGTAAAACAATCTTTGAATATCACGAATTAATATTTTTCTTTCAGCTATAGTAACAACGGAATTGCCTGAATCAACGACAGAACCGAATATATCTGTATGTAACATATGCGAGGGTATATTAACGGAGAACGATATTAAATGTAAATGTGATCGATCATTTTGGTGGAATGGAGAAACTTGCGTTTCAAAACAGAATTGTCCATGCGTTGTTGGTCATATTTCGTAAGCAAAAAAAAAAAAAGCATATTAATAACTTAACAGAGAGTCTAATAACGTCTCTGCACACGATTATTTTATCGTATATATATATATATATTTTTTTTTTTTTTGATTATATTAGGTATGATGTTGGATCGATCTATGAATCAGAAGATTGTCAGCAATGTTCTTGTACCTTAGGTGGTATATCTTCTTGTATACCAAAAAAATGTGAACCATGTCCTGAGTCAGGAATGCAAGTAGTTGTCACAGAATTATGTAGCTGCGTTTGTAAACCTTGTCCACTTGGTACAAGACACTGTCCAACTAGTAACATTTGCTTAAACGAAACGTTATGGTGTAACGGAGTTCAAGATTGTCCTGACGACGAGAAGAATTGTACGAAAATTGAAACATCATCTACTGCACATTTCGAATCCACGATTAAATATACAACCACTCCAATTTCTATTACGACAAGCACTGTTTCAGGTAATCTATTAATTATTTATTTTTAAACCTTGTGATCTTATATATATATATATATATATATATATATATATATATATTCACAGACGTGTATTTAAGATAAATAATAAGAGAAATATATTTAGTTCCTTTAGTACAATGCGAAGATCCAAAATGTCCTCCAAGATACAAGGTAGTTATACGAGACACGTGGAATTCACATTATACATCTAAATCTTATAGCAAAAGCAGTACTCGTCAAGAAAATAATTACATTGTCGAGACGAAAAGTAATCATGATATTTATACAAAAGGTAGACGAAAACCTACGAAACAGTCAACAAAAAAAAATTATAACAGGTAAATATAAATTTATCAGGATATACATCGTATCAAGTGATTTCTATTTTTGTTAATCCATTTAATTTTACGGAATTATAAATGATGATATTCTTTAGAAAATCATGGACACGCCATCATACAGTTGATTATAATAACTATAACAGTCGTGAAAGTATGATTTGTCCACATTTTACCTGCGTCCCGATAAATCCACCATTATTATTTAACGAAACAGAAATGGAGAATTGTCCAAAAGTAGTATGTCCTCCAAATTATGCAATAAAATATGAAAAAATGAGTATGTATAAGATTGAAAAATGTCGAAAGTACACGTGTGAACCTCCACTACCATTGGAAGCTATTTGCAACGTTACAGGCAGAACCTTTAATACATTTGATGATTTAGAATATAAATATGATGTCTGCAATCATATTTTAGCAAGAGAAATGTATGAAAATAAATGGTATATTACGTGTAAGTAGACAATATCTTAATTATATATTTATTTCATGATCATTTGATTTCTCTAATTTTTATATTACATTTGTTTGCTTTCAGTGGAAAAAGAATGTGACAAATATGGTATCCAATGTTCACGAAATTTAGTAATATTTATTGACGGTGAAATAATAGTTTTATATTCAGATATGCATATGGACATCAATGATTATACTTTTACATCGAATCAAGTTGGATATATTGGTGAAAAATTTAAGTTATTTAAAGTGTCACGTATCGGTGACACTATATATCTTATTTGCAAGCATTATGGATTTTGGGTTATGTGGAATGCAGATACAAATGTTAAGATTGGTATTAATAAAAAATTGCATAGTCAGGTCGATGGACTTTGTGGTTACTTTGATGGGTATACATTAAACGATAAACAAATGCCTAATGGAAGACAATCTAAAAGTACAATTGAATTTGGAAATAGTTGGGTAATGGAAGGTGCATCGCAATGTGAATCTCAAGTTTGTATTAATAATACACTCTTAATGCTATCGTTTATTATTTAAAAATTTAATAATAAATTTATTATAACGAATCGTTATAATTTTCTATTTCTTCTTATTTTACAGGTATGTCCACATGATATTCAAGCACAGGGATGGACAATTTGTAATACGATAAAAGATAGATCTTTAGCTGTTTGTTCTGGTGTGGTAGATTTGGAAAAATTCCTTTCGAGATGTTTAGAGACTACCTGCACTTGTTTACGTAGTAATTCTACTTACGATAATTGTCGTTGCCGGACATTAACGACTTTCGTTACGGAATGTCAGGCTAACGATCAAGATATTGATTTGTCAACTTGGAGAAATATTTATGATTGTCCTGATAATTGTTTGGCACCATTCGTACATAGAGATTGTTTCCGGTAAAAATTTGGATATATTGTAAAGCGTTGAATATTTCTTAATTATATATATATATATATATATATATATAATTTTTATTAATTATTTATTTATAAAAAAAAAAATAGGAATAAATGCGAACGTAGTTGCAATGATTTGCAAGAAGCCGATCCTTGTCCAATTATGGAAGGTGTATGTTTTTCGGGTTGCTTTTGTCCAGAGGGTACAGTACGCAATGGTGACGATTGCGTTGTTACAACTGAATGTCGTGACTGTATTTGTGAAGGATTCGGTAATTCAAAGTTTATTAGCTTCGATAGAAAAAATTTCACATTCCAAGGAAATTGTACATACATTTTATCAAGAGATGTAATCGACAAGACAAATTCGCGACATAAAAATCATACATATCAGGTAAAATAACTGTTACGTATGTATAAGTAAATATTAATAATTAATAATTAATTCGACTTTATATAACAGGTCTTAGTTTCTAATAGTATTTGTGATACTGGTATTTGCACAGAAGCCATTATTGTTTTGTATGAAGCGCATGTTATCCAAATCGAACGGACACCCGTTATAAAAATGGTATAGTATATTTGTAACTTACGAAATGTAATTACGATCATACAAATTGAAATTATTAGAAAATTTATTATTTATTTTGTTTATAGTTTGAAGTACATATTGATAATACAAAAGTGGAACGATTACCTTATGAAACGCATTGGCTGAAATTGGAGGAAACACCTGGAAAAGATATGAAATTATTAATACCAGCTATTCAATTAGAAATTATTAGCATGCAATCTAATTTCGCATTCACAGTTAGAGTTCCTTCGCGTATATTTGGTGACGCCGTTGAAGGTTTATGTGGAAATTGTAATGATGATATAGAAGATGATTTAAAAAAACAAGATGGCAAGGTACAAAAAAATAATATATATAATAAATTAATATAATCATGTCGTAGGTATTTGTAATTTTTATTATTTACAATTTTTAGATCACAGATAACGTAGAACAGTTTGGAAAAAGTTGGTTGGTTGATAGTTTACCATTTAACATTAATCTGAACATTGACAATTGCATTTCTAAACAAGAGCCCATATGTAACTCAGCAATATTAAAAGAAGATCCGTGTAATCAAATTTTAAGTAGAATATTTGCACAATGTCATGATTTTGTTGATCCATATCCATATTTAGCTGTATGTCAAGATACGTTATGTATTGGAGGAGATTATTGTATTAATTTAGCAGCATATGCAAGGAAGTGTGCAGAAGCAAGTTTATGTATTGATTGGAGAACAGATGACATATGTCCATATACATGTCCACCATGTATGACTTTTTATATTTGTGAATATAACAACTATAGTTAATCATATTGTAGACTTATGTACTATTTATCGTTTATAGATTTAACATATAAAGCATGCGGTTCAGGTTGTATCGAAACTTGTGACAATATTAACAAAGAAAGCAAGGAGAAATGTCATGTACAGTTTGGAGAAGGATGCTTTTGTCCAGAAAATTATGTACTTCATAATAGCACCTGCGTTAACAAGAAAAAATGTTCAGTCTGCGACGAAGAAGGTCATATAGAAGGTGATATCTGGTATTCGGATAAATGTACTACATGCAGTTGTCATCAAAATCGAGTTAATTGTCAGAAGATAGAATGTCCGACGTTGGATACAATTTGTGAAGAAAATATGACGCCTAAACTTGTCCCCGGTACCGAAACAGATTGTTGCCCGAAATATTTGTGTAGTAAGTATATACTAATTATTATTATTATTATCTTTTTTTAATTGCTTCATAATTTCTCCTCTTTTTTTCATTCTATAAAATACTATTAGTCGCAGTAACAGAGTCTCCATTATGCGAAGAAGTACAGCAACCCGATTGTGGATTTGGACAGATTATGAAATTGCATACTGATTCTAAAGGATGTAAAAAATTCGTGTGTGGTACGTAACGCAAATATATATGCATTCTTGTGTATATATTTTATTACATTTAATATTAATGGAGGAATAAATTATTACAGAATGTTTACCACCGGAAGAATGTCCTGCGTTTGAGGACATTGATGTAGAAGTTGAAATATTGGAGCCTGGTATGATGAAAGTAATGAATACAAGTGGTTGTTGTCCAAAACTTGGTCATATTTGTAATCCACAGATATGTCCTTCGGTACCAGATTGCCCCGATTATTATATATTAAATGAAAATCGATTAACAAATGCATGCTGTCCACATTATGAGTGTAGTAAGTATATATGATAACTATACACTTTGAATTTACGTTAGAATGTATACATGTGTAATAAATTCATGAAAAATAATATTAATTTTAGATCCACCAAAAGATATTTGTCTTTACAATGTAACATCAAATATAAAAAATATGTCAGGCTCACAATACGTAATATCAAAAACAATTGGAGAAGAATGGGAAGAAAATAATTGTAGAACATGTATTTGCGATGATACAAATTCAGGTCCTGAGATAAAGTGTTCAATGATAAAGTGTCCTGATGTTAAAATTCATCCAGATATAAGTGACTTCGTAATGGAAGAAGTTTTGATGAACGACGAATGTTGTCCAAGCTTGAAACGTGTTGCATGCAAGGAAGGAGATCAAATTTATAACGTAAGATCATTGTTAATGCTTCTTGCCATATTAAAATTACAATAAACCAGATTTCTGTTTTTAATTAATATAAATTATATTATATTTTTATTATTTTTTAAACAGGTTGGTAAAACATGGAAACCTGATCACGAAGATGCTTGTATTACGAAAGAGTGTATAGAAATCGCAGGTGGCATACAAAAACAAATTAAGATACAAGATTGTAATATTTCTTGCGATTATGGTTACGAGTATCGACCATCTAATGATAAAAGCAATTATTGTTGCGGAGAGTGTGTAGCTATTGGCTGTGTCGTAAACGAAGAAATAAAAAATATTGGCGAACAATGGTATTCCAGTGACAATTGTATTACTTATTCTTGTCAATCTATAAATGGAAGTGTAAGTGAATCAAAATTGTAATTTGTTTTCTTTTATTCGTATAATGAAAAATAACGAAAATTTGATATAATATTTTTAGCTGTATATAAATTCAGTAACTGAGAAATGTCCTCAAATCGATCCAACGGATGAACAAGAATTTGAGATTGAGAGATATTCCGTACCTTATAAATGTTGTCCGGATATCGTTAAAACAGCTTGTCGTCATAATGATCAGATATATAAGCCAGGTGAAAAGTGGAAACATTCAAATAATAATTGTATCACTGAAATTTGCGTACTAGGAACAAATGGACTTACAAAACAACAAGAGATTGAAACTTGTCTCAAAGAATGTCCTATAGTAAGATTATGTATTATTTTTATTATCATAAAAAATAAAACATTCGAATGAACATAATTTCATATTCGATTTTATATCTCTAACAGGGTTGGAGTTATCAACCATCAAAAGAAAACAAATGTTGTGGAGAGTGTCAACAAGTATATTGCGTGGATGAAAATATTCTTTATGAACCAGGTGCAACGTGGTCATTGAATGATAATTGTACAACATATACATGCATGCAAAAAGATGATCAGGTATTATAATGTACAATATATATCGTGTAATCTATTAAGTATATTATGTTCTATTATAAACGAATATAAAATAATATATTTCTTTGAATAATTTCAGTTTATGGTTAGTATGAGTTCCGTAGATTGTCCTGACATTACACATTGTCCAAAAGAATCTATATACAACGATGGTTGTTGCAAACGATGTAACTTAACAGTCCTTAGTCAAACAGGTCAGTAAAAAAAGGAAAATTTATTAATTGAAATAATTTGGAAATATCTAATTGAATAATTTCAATATTTCTCAACAGGAAACTGTGTTTTAAACAAAATGAATTTGAGCGATACTATTGGTATTCTTATTGAGAAACACAGAGAACTCGGAATTTGTAAAAATTTAGAGCCTATAGAAGGAATTACAAATTGTGTTGGAACATGTCCTTCTAAAACATATTTTGATGAAGGTAAAACAAATAAGTTTAAAATATTCACAGAACAAATTACAATTATTAATAAATTTCATATATTATTTTTTTTCCAATAACATTAAAAATTTTTATTTGATATATTTGTATGTTTATTATTATAGAGACATGGACTCAGTCTAGCGATTGTAATTGTTGTCAGCCAAAAGAATATCGTGATTCTACGATCGAGCTTACTTGTGAAAATGGGAAAAAGATTTCTAAACGAGTATTTCTACCAATTTCGTGCTCCTGTGATACGTGTGCATCGATAAAATAGCTGATAATGATTTAAGCTCATTTAATATATTTTTATATAATATATTTCTCTTGTGAAAAATAAAACAAATAAATAATATAATTATGACATATCTATTGATACACCTTTTTATGACCATTTGTTACGAGCGATACGAATTTTATTTTCTTTGTTTTCGATGAGTCATGTAAACAATATAACGAGAAAGAAAGCGTTTGAACGACCTCGACAGATAACAATCAATATATTATTGAATTTAAAGAAATAAACATAACAGATCTTTTATCTCATATTAGCGAGTTAGAATAAACAATTTCTTTTATTGTTTAACATTGCTCGAAGATATCTGTAACGTTATAATAAATTCTACTACATATATATATATATATAATCATTTATAATAATCGAATCATTTATAATAATCGAATAATTTATAATATTCGTTCAAACATTACGTATGATATACTTTGAGATTATTTTATTAATATTTAAACAATATATGAGATACGTGAGGTATAATTAATCAATATTTAATTACAAGGACATTCGTAGAAAAACGTTTCAAAGATCGTAATACATGGTCAATATAAAATCGATTCGAACGAATCTTTCGATAAATAAAAAAAACAATGGCGACCGGAAGTCGAATAATTTTGTTAATATTTAGGTAATTCGAGGTTTATGAAGTATAATAGACTAATATTAAAGCGATATCAAATTTATTTAAATAATTCGTAATAAAAAATACACGTTAAATATAAAATTGAAGTAAATTAATATTCCAATGGATTAAACAATGTTAAAATTCGAGTGGGCGTCCGTTAAATGTGACGTCATCATTAACGAACTTTTCACTAATTTTAACCGTTTGGCTATTTGAAACAGTTTTCTTTCGGTTTTCGTCGGGTTAAGATCGTAGCTCCATGCAAGAGCGAGAATTTCAAAGTGAATACGCTTAGTTTCATTTATCACATTATATCATAATTATATTATTTCTATTATAATTTTATTCATTATTCGTTAGATATACTTTGAATAATTTTTTTATATCGACATAGAGATACGCGTAATTCAATAAATTGTTTAAACAATAGTAGATTCGTTTGAACGTATGAAAAATTAGAAAGCGCAAGAGAAAGCGAAAATAATTTTAACGAAATATTTCAATAATAAGAAGATCTTGTATATTCGATCGATAATTACGTGTATTATTCAAACGAAAACAATTCGATTGTCTTTGTTGGTTATCAGTTTAGTAAACGTCGCAATTTTTCCTTTCTACACGTGACAAATTTAATATTAATATTTCTAGTAAGTCTGGATTTATTTGAACTATATAAAAGTACTCGTAATTAAATAAATGAATATTTAAGTAATAGTAAATTCGTAATAATGAATTGTGATAAATATGAAATACATATATATATATATATATATATATATATATTTTTTTTTTTATTTTCCTTCGACTTAAATTTTCAATCGGTGTTGCTTCGCTTACGCGTAACATCAACAAAAATAAACCTTCGATTGATATTGACGGTCATTAGATTAGTTTTCTTTCGAATTTCGACGAGTACGCGTCGTAGCTCTTGTAAAATATCGTTCTTGCTAATATTAACGAAGAATTAGAATAGATATCATTTTATATCTTACGTTAGTCATTTATACAACGATCTTTTATCGCAACAACGATACCAATAATACTCTTTTCATTTTTCACAAATTCACAAATTCATTGCATTCGCGTTGAAGTGAACGACGAATTAATTAATCGAGTGTCCGTGTGATTAAAGTGAAAAATCAAGCTCCTGGAATATAAAAGCAGTGTTTCTGTGGTTAAAATGAAAAATCAAGCTCGTGGAATATAAAAGCAGTGTTTCTGTGGTTAAAATGAAAAATCAAGCTCGTGGAATATAATAAAAGCAGTGTTTGTGTGGTTAAAATGAAAAATCAAGATCGTGAAATAAAAGCAGTGTTTGTGTGATTAAAGTGAAAAATCCAAAAATTGTGAAATAAAAGCAATGTTCGTTCGTTCGTGTTTTGTGATTTGAACAACGAGTGTTCTTGCATCGTCCGTATCGTGCAACGCAATCGTTAGATTATTTTGCGTTATTCGTTCTTTTTTTTTTTTTTTTTTTTTTTGTATATCGCATTTATAAAAGATAGTGAAATTTTGTGAATTAAATTCAGTGGTTATTAATTCGTTAAAAAAGAATTATCGCGAATTAGAATCAGTGCATTATCGAAGAGGATCTCAAAATACAGCGATATCAACTTATACCTCGTTTTCGACTATCCATGGATTATACAACCTCAATTTCAATCTAAATCGTGAACGAGTGTTTTGCAGCCATCGCAGAACTTCTTAAACGGTAAGTGAATTTTGAAATCATACCGAGAACAAAAGGTTTCATACGAAACGAGTGATTGATCGCTTGTAATTAATTATTGAAAGAGCATTTATGAAAAAATTACTTCGGAGATTTATTCGCCAATGATTTTTCTTATTTTCTGATTGATTTTCTATTAGATTAGAATACGCATGAGAGAGTTGTAAACTACGCAGTTTTATTCTAGAATCTTATAGAAGTAGTACAGTATTTATCCATTGCGTTTGTAATTCGTCTTTTGTTCTAACTCCTCGTTGAAATCACTTATATTTCGAGCGGAAGATGTTGAACGAAGTTTATCTTCGATCGGTAAATCTTCTAATTGTTGCAGATTACTGTTTTATCCTTCGAACGTATAGTCTTTTTACGTTAGTCGATAATTTACCGATCAACAATGATATAGTACAGATTTATTCCGTACGAAGTGCTTTTCTTTCTCATCTCCGTAACTGTTATCAAGAGATCAAACATTTTATTGAATAAGAAGTTATTCAAATGAAAATGTCACTGCAATAACTACTGATAATGTTACGATCTTTTTTTTCTATCGTTTCAACGATTCATTTTTATTTATATATCTTCACATATTCTTATACTACAATTTATCTTTCAATCGTGCAATTAATTTTATCGATTAGATCAATGATATATAAAGATATATAATATAAATTAAAAAATCTTAAGAAAATATATATATATATATTTTTTTTATATAAGAAATTAGTTTCTATAATTTACAAAGAAAAACATTTTTAATTTTCTTTTATAATCTTAATTAAGTATCAATCATTCATTTATTCAATTTACATCATCGAGTGATCAACGTTAATAACATTCTTATCACCGTGATCATATCGTTTCTTTTTTTTTTTTTTTCTTTTTCTTTTTCTTTTTTAATCATCCATAACAAAAGTTGCATCATAGAAATCTTCAATATTAGAACGGGGATTATTTTCGAATTAGCGATATAACGATTGAAGATAGAGATATCATAGAAAACAATTTAAAGACGAAAAAGTACGTATATACAATTTTATCTTTACATCGTATACTTTCTTTAGAATCTAGAAAGCAAAGCTAAATAGAATAGCAGCAACGTCTATTACATTGTCTCTTCGTTTCGATTGGAGACAGTTTTTGCTGAAACATCGGCCGGCTGATCCGGCATTTTCCAGGCCGGTTGCTTTATCGTTCGCCCTGATCCCTCTGTTCGTACCGCGGTGTTACAAGTCCCTGCAATCGATGTTTTCATCCCATCTTCCTTACCCAGCTCCGCCCACGCCCTTTCTCTTCTTCGTTTACTCCTTCTTCAATATTTCTCTCTCCCTCTCCCTCCCACACACACCTATCTATCTATCTATCTATCTATCTATCTATTTATTTATCTCCATTTACTCTCTCACTCTCTCTCTATCTCTATCTCTCTCTCTCTCCCTCTCTCTCTCTCTCTCTCTCTCTCCCTATCTATTTCTCTTTCTTTCTCTTTCTTTTACACTACTACTATTACTACTACTATACTACTACTATCATTACTATTATTATTACTACTATTAATACTATTACTACAACTATTATTATTACTACTATTAATACTATTACTACAACTATTATTATTACTACTATTAATACTATTACTACTACTATTATTATTACTACTATTAATACTATTACTACTACTATTATTATTACTACTATTAATACTATTACTACTACTATTATTATTACTACTATTAATACTATTACTACTACTATTATTATTACTATTATTACTACTCTACTACTACTACTATTACTACTACTATTATTATTACTATTATTACTACTCTACTACTACTACTATTACTACTACTACTACTACTACTACTACTACTACTACTACTACTACTACTACTATAACTACTACTACTACAACTACTACTACTGCTACTACTACTACTACTACTACTACTACTACTACTACTACTACTACTACTACTACTACTACTACTACTACTACTACTATTACTACTACAACTACTACTACTACTACTACTACTATTACTACTACTACTATCTCTTTCTTTTTCTCTTTCTTTCAGTGGTCGCACTATCCTCATATTCCTATCCTTCTTTTACTATACTACTACTTCCATGTCGACCTTTCGAAATAACCGGTGCCATTTGTCTCTCCCTATATATATATATATATATATATATATATATATATATATATATATACATGTATATATATGGACACATACAGAGATATACACTTACACGTAGCTATAAGCGGTGAGATGCGAGTTACCGGACGTTTTTTTTTTTTTCCTTTTCTTTCTTTTTTTTCCGTAAAAACGTAGTAGAAAGCTCGATTTGATGCCTTTCGAAGAGGGTCGATTTTCGATAGAGCTTGGATTCCAACAACGGGAGATCGTTTGAGGACTAACTCTGTCCTTCTGTTCGGTGATCCCGCGAGAAGAGGGCGAATAAAAGTCTACCTTAAGCGATACTACCGTGAGTTCCTTTTAACGTTCGTCCTTTTACGGACTTTTAGCGGCCGCGATACCGAACGAGCGTTAACCCCTTTCTTTCTTTATTTCTTTCTTTATTTCTCTCTTTCTCTTTCTTTCTCTTTCTTTCTGTCTCTTTTTATTTTGAAACTCTACTTTGTTCTTCTTTTTCTTATTCTTTTTCTTTTTTCTTCTTCTTCTTTTCGTTCTTATCTTTATTTTTATTCTTATCTAAAACGTTCTTATAATTTGCTAGAACGAAATTGTTTAATCGCCTTATCGTTTATATCTTTCTTTCTTATTATTAATTGCATTGGAATTTTGAACTATGTAATTGAAATTTTCTTCTCTTTTCTTTTCTTTTTACATTACGGCAATGAAAATTGTAGAATCGGATGGATTTAATCTTGTCGATTATCGGTATCGTTTAAGGAACAATTTTTTCTTTTTTTATTTAAAAAAAATTTTCTTTTAATTGATTCTCGTCCGATATAAATACCACTCGTTGTTCCTTTTTTCTTAACGTCTCGTTTCTTCGATACTTATTTATTACGAAACAACGATGGCCTGAATATTCCAGCGATTAAACGAAAAAAAAAAAAAAGAAAAAAACGAAGAAGAAAAAGAAACATCTATATCCTTTTGAAAATTGATAAAAAAAGATGATTCAAAATTCGCGTAAAGAAATGAAACTTTGTTTGGTATAAAGTCTGAATATTTACTTGATTAAACTATAAAAAAAAAAAAAAAAAAAAAAAAAAGAAAAGAACGAAGAAGAAAAAACGTTTATACTTTTGAAAATTGATAAAAAGAAATGATTTAAAATTCTTTATTTAAAAGATGTAAGTTGAAAAATTGATATTATAGAGTTTGATGTGTACGATACATTATCGATTCTTTAACACCTTTTTAAAAAGTAGAGTTTTTAACGTGGTATTCCCTCGGGCATTGGATTTTGTTTTCCCGGGCCGCGGGATTCGACGTCGAACGAAGATACACGTCGGAGACATGCGATCTGATATTCAATATCCCCAGCTCTCTCCCTTGAGAGTATTTGGCTTCGAGTCGGCGTACGTTTTCTATCCACTTTCCGCAACTTTCGAATCTCTCGTTTTCTTTTTTTTTTTTTTTTTTCTGTCTTTCTCTCGCAAGACGAATCGACAGATCGAAACAAAAAAAAAATTATTTCGATTGTTACATGGATTTACTGAAGCATTCGATAATATCTTGAACGGCGAATAGTTTTATTCGATTATACGATATATCAAATAAATAATAAAATATAATCATATTTTTTTTTTTTTGTTTTTTTTTTTTTTCGTTTCAAGAAAGTAGAAGTAATTTTTCCTTTTTCTTTTTTTTTTTTCTTTTTATTTTTCTCGTCATTGTTTTTATTTTATTTTATTTTTTAATTTCTGATTGCTTTCTTTCTTTCTTTCTTTTTTTTCTTTCTTTTTTTCTTTTTATTTTTTTGTAAGGACAAAGGTTGAAGTTAAAATATTTGTACGTTTATATCTTGAAAAGTGATTGTTATAATGGCTATTAAATATGGGAATGGTTGCGTACGATAATTTATAATATAAAATTAGAAGAACTTGATTAATAACGAATAATAATTGTTAATAATGAATAATAGTTGGTAAATGAGATAGAACGATAGAACGATATGGTTTGATAAAAATCTTGTTTGTCCATTAACTTGGAGGTTATATATGATACTTCGAGATTTTATTTTACAAACTTCTACTATCATTCCAAAACTAATTGATTCTACACGGTGATGTTTTTATAATCGGCGACGCGTGACGTTAGTCACTTATAACGCCTCCGGTACATTCGTATCGTCCTATACGATACATTTTTGTTGTCCTCTATGCTAGACGATTTATTTCTGTCCTTTCCCCGTCATTTTCTCCCTTTTTCGAAAATATTTTACTGTTCTACAATAACACCATATATATACATACACCATATATATACATATATACATACAGGGTGTTCAAAAAGTTTGAGATGAAACTTATATTACTTATTATTAGCGAGGTCAAATAGATTAAAAAAAAAAAGAACTTCGTACAAACATCTTCGAAAATGCATTTGAAGATTTTATAATTTATTGCACGTTATAAGAAATGTTAAAGAAAAAAAAAAAAAATCTCATAGTTATATTTAGTAACAAGTATTTATATTAGTTTGGTCCCAAATCTTTTGGACACCCTATATATATATATATATAAACCAATCGAAATCCATTTCTCTTATTTCATCGTACGAAGAAAGAAAAAGTCGAGGAGATCTTTAACGGAAACCAGACTGAGTGGTCCCATCAACCGGAAGTCGCCAAACAGAGAAAGAAAGACAATGAGAAAGAGAGAGACAAAGAGAGAAAGAATATAAATTGAATCAGGATCACTCGTTGCACTCGTCGAAAACGTTCAAAACCAACTTCGCACGCCCTTTAAATCGTCGACGCGAGACCGTGACGTAAGTCCCTTCGACCACCCCTCTCTTCTCCTCCTCTCCTTCTTCCCCCTCCTCTCCTGCTGTCTTCCTTACCCATTCTCTCTCTCTCTCTCTCTTTCTCTCATCCCCTTTTCGATTCTGGTTTTACTGCAAAGCCGGACAACCATTACAGAACGGAAAATGCCAATAACTTTGGCGCGACGGGCCACTTAAATTTCTCCCTCACGATTTTCCACTGTTACTTTTCTATTTCACGTTTTCGATGGATATAACTTAGTACAGTTTCTCTTCTATCGTAAATCTTATTCATCAAATCGTTTCTTTTTCCTTTTTTGTTTTTCTTGGATTTTGGTCCGAGTCAGAATCGAGGTTGTTTTTTTTTTTTTTTTTTTTTTTTTAATTATTATTTTTATTTATGTGCGTTTGAGAAGTATCATTTATATATTGCAGGAGTGAACATAGGTATATCGTTTTATAATTGTAAATCTTAGTCGTAAAATTTCTTCTTCATTGATCTTGATTCGAGTTTGCTTCTTTACGAGTTGTTTTGCGATACTTCTATCGTTTATTTTTAAAAGTATCGTTTACATATCGTGGCGAGATATAAGTAAGTTGTTTTCTAATTTGATAATTGAATTGAGATACATATATATCTTCTTTTATAATCGAAACTATTTACGAGATATACGAGATTAAAATTTCTACGAATTTATAACGAGCCAGAGAAAGAAGTCTTTGAAAATGTTTGCTAATCGTTGTCATTGTCATTACTACGATCAAAATTTATTCGATTTTTATCGATATTAAAATCTAACGAAATATTCTAGACGTTGAAATATCGTTTTACGAAGATGACGAAGATTAAATCAAATATTTAGAATATGAATAATTTACGTGGTGATCTACGTACTAAGGGGATTAGAAATGGTTTATAAGAGAACAAGGATAGACGTCAAAACGTCATAGATAGGTCAAAGTCGGATCTAACTTTATCGGTCAGGGACACACAGGGTTGGTTATAATGGTTAAAAGCAGGATCACATTGGAATATTCTCGTGGTCGTGACCGAGCTGTGGCTAGCCTGTTTCGGTTTAGATACACGGCGCTTAGATACGCCTTGGGTTTTGGTTTAGGACCCTTCGCGCGCGAAGGCGATACGTCAACGTCATAATGGGGGACCATAAATCCGACTCGCACGCGCCTAAACCGAACTCGTGGACGACCGCACGTGGACTTGGATGGTTTGTGACACTATACGATCCATTCGCGTTTTCATCTCGCTATATCTAAATTTAATACATTTATGTGTGTGTGTGTGTGTCGTACAGGATATATATATATATAAATACTTATTATCGTTAATTTATTATATTTATCAGATCAACTTCGATCTCCTCATTATTTTATATATACATAAATAAATAAAAAATATACAATATAATATATATTTTAATTAAAAATTATAACGTTTTAACATAATACATATGAACTTATAAAACAAGATTATTATACCAAGATCTTCAATTTATTTTTTACTTCCATTTAAACGAACGAACATTTTACTATACCTACTCATCGTAACGATACTACGAGAAATTGTACGTGTGTCCTAAAAAAAAAAAAAAAAAAGAAGAAGAAGAAGAACAAGAAATAAAAAAGAACAATATATTATATCATCATCATCATCATCATCATCATTATTTAATATTCGTCAGAATCCGAGATAAGTTTAACGATCTGCTATAATCATGGTCAAGCTTGTTACGCGTTTCATTTTGAAATCGGCAGCAGTGGTCAATGGTGGTACGAATGGCGTGTCGTTCATGGGTAGAGCGTAAGTGGTGGCAGTAACCTGAAAGTTATCGCACGGCCAACAGGGTCGTAACGAGCACGGCACGTAGAATGCAGGTTACCGGTCGAAGGGACGACATTCTGCCACGTTGTTATAGCCACCGGGCTTATTTACACCGCACCGTACATCGTCAGCCACCGTGTACATCGTTGACGATCGTGTTCAAGATGATGACACTTTTTTTTTTTACCTTTCTCCTCCTCCTCCTCCTCACCCCACCTCACCCTATTTCACCCTATTTCACCCCTCCACCCAACCTTCGTACTCTCCCTCCCATCGACCTTGTTAACTTCGAGGAATAACTAACGCGTTGTAATTCTTTTTTATTTTTATTTTTTTTATTTTTCTTCTTTTTTTTTTTGGACATCAATTACACCATACTCGTATCGACAGACATTGCTAATTGCAATTCTCTTGGAATTCACTTTTCTTTCTTTTCTTTTTATAATTTCTTCCTTTTTATCTTTTATTCTTCTTCTTCTTCTTCTTCTTCTTCTTTTTTTTTTTATACACATGATTTTTATTACACATATACAGATGCACGTTTCTGTATAAATTATTCCTGTAGATTATACTTCAGTATTTATACTTACACACACACACACACATATATATATATATATGTTTACAAAAAAAGAATAAAAAAAAAAAAAAATAGCGAATACTTCCTATAAAACAATTCCATTAGATCAGAAGATAGAATCCGGCCGTTGAATTGCGTAGGTGGTCGAAAGTTAGAATGGAGCCGTGAAAATGGGACGTGAAACACATAAGTTTTTATGGTTGTCCAGATTAAAACCATCCTGTTAATAGACCATTCGAGAGTTAAACAGAAAGAGACACAGAGACAGAGACATAGAAGAGAGAAAGAGGAGAGATAAGACTCTTAGAATCGATCTTAACGCTCTTTCCTTCTTTCTAGATTATTTTCATCGAATAAAATATGGTCGATAGGACAGAAATGTGTTTTTTATGGTGCTCGATAGGCACCTTACGTTTCCCTTTCTCCTTCCTCTTTTCTCCTCTTCTCTTTCTTTCCCATCATTTCTTCTTTCTCTTTCTTTTCTTTCTCTTTTTCTTCTTTCTAAGTTGGTTGGAAATGATTCCAGGTGTGCTTCGTTGCTCGTTAAAATCCATTCTTACTTCTGAAGGAAGGGGAAACGTTTATTCTTGTTCTCTAAGTAAATAACGACGTCGTAAAACTGTTTCATTTTAACTTGTTCATATTTCCTTATTTAGAAATCTTGTTGAAGTACCATTGGACGTTATTCGTTTCATTAACTTTTTTCTTTATTTTTTTCCATCTCCTTTTTTAATAACATTTTCATTTAACTCCTTCGAATTCTTCTCATAGAAATTTGTCTTTTTCCATCAATGGGGACTTGTAATCAATATTTATTGTCTATTCAAGTAATCAGTACTATTTTGGTCTTATCGTAGATCTATTGTCAATTGTAGGACCGTAATAAATATTTATTACGAAGTAAATAATTAATAATAATTTTTATGGTTTCGTTAATAGAGCTATGATAAACGTATGATACTATAATAAACTTCTAATAAATATTAACTATCAACGAAATAGTTAAATACTATTCCTTTTGTCAATAGGACTCTATAACAAATATTTTTCTATTTATTAATAAGCCTATTATCG
>NC_057703.1:2079410-2089855 GCF_014466175.1 Vespula pensylvanica
AGAAAAAATTTTGTTTAATATCCGTGAGTTCGCAACAGATATTGCTTAATTAACTTCGTGACGTATGATTTAATTCATTCAGTTATTATTGCACGTAATTAAGTATATACGATTGCTATAATAAAAATACGTAGAATAATAAATATTAGAATATAGAATAGATTTGAGATCGATTTGTTATAAACATACATCGTATTGGAGAATGATCGCAATTATGAAAATTCAATTTCGTCGTATATATTACAATACATTATAAAACACATAACAGTACGTTAGAAATGATGTTACGGAGGAAACAAGTAAGTAGAAGATATCTATTTGGAAGTGAATGCAAATGAATTCTGCTTTGGTAATTTCGTAAATTCGTTTATTTGTCAGTATGACTTGACAGACAGAAGGACGAAGGGTAAAATGGTATGGATGTTGAGAAGAACTCTTTCTCTCTCTCTCTTTCTCTCTCTCTCTCTCTCTCTAAAATATACACACACACACACATATATATATATGAAACGAATACTGTAGAAGAGTAGTAAGTTGTATAAGAGAAAAGGAAAGAGTATTGAGAAATAACGAGAGAAAGAGAAGAGGAGAAGCGAGAACAACGAAGAAGAAGAAGAAGAAGAAGAAGAAGAAGAAGAACAGAAGGGTGTGCAAAAGAGACAGAGATACAGACGGAGACAGAAACACAGTAAGAGTGAAAGAGAGAGAGAGAGAGAGAGAGAGAGAGGGTGAGAACAAGAATAATTGAAGATGAGTTTCCTTCGCTCCGAGGAGGATAAAGGTGGTCGTGGAACGTGAGGAAGAGCGACGTTGGGGTAACGGAGAGAAAAGGAGGGAGGGGGAGAGGTAAGGTTGTTGATGGAGGCAGCACCAGATGTTATCTTCCTCCTTCAGGGGGTGACGCCATCAACTTTTAGACAATGCGAGGACTTTTCGGCAAAATATCAAACTTCGGTCGCGTCTTGTCGTCGTCAGCCACTCAGCACTTTCTCCGTATCTCCCGTTCTCACCCCAATCTCTACCTCCTACCTCCTACCTCCTACCCTCTACCCTCTACCCCCTACTCCCACTCTACTACTTCCTCCCAATACCTTCTTCTGTTCCCTCTATCCTCTTTCTCTACTCTCTTTTACAAATCCTCTTCCTTAACGACGCTCGACGATTATTATCAGAATGTTCGTTTTTAAGAAGTAAGATTTTCTTACGATTAACAGTTAGTAATTCTATTTCTCCTCTCTATCTATCTTTCTCTTCGTCATTGATATGAAAATATTATTAGATTTAGATTAAATTATGTATATATATATATATATATATATATATATATATATAGATAAGGTTAGTTAAATAATTTCAATGGTATTAATTTATTTGTCAATCTTATATTTAATTATTCATCGAAGTGGATTATCAAAATGATAAATGATTGTTGATAAATAGTTCTAAGTTTGTTTAATAGAATATCGTTTATTGGTAATGTTTTTTACAAATCTTTCTCTCTCTCTCTCTCTCTCTCTCTCTCTCTCTCTCTCTTTGTAGAGAAAGTGAGAATACTTTTTGTAGTATCAATATAAACATTTTCTATATTCGTCGTTATAAAAAAAAGAAGAAAGAAAGAAAGAAAGAAAGAAAGAAAGAAAAAATATTTATATCCATAGATATTTTACCTAGAGTCCGGAGAAGACTATAGCGTTATATTCTATGTTCTCTTTTTCGGTCGTCCCAAGGTACCAAAGTCGAGCGATTATGGTCGTTCGACTCGTGGAAAGGAATCGAATGATTTGATCTTAGAACCGATAAAAGAGGACGAAGGTAAAGTGGTGGAGAAAAGGGAAGGTAAAGCATGGCGACGGTGTTGGTAGAGAGAAAGAAAGACACGAAGAGAAAGAGAAAGAAAGAAAGAAAGAAAGAAAGAAGGAGAAAGAAGAGAATTCGCGAGTAAGACAAAGAAAGACGTACAGTAAGAGTACAAGGAAGACTAGAAGAGTAGAAGGAGAAGAAGACAGAGGGATCGAGATACCTCGTGATAAAAAAAAAAAAAAAGAGAGAGAGAAAAAAAAAGATGGATACCAGCGATGTAAGATAATAAAGAACTCGATAGTAGTAGTGATGGTGGGGGGTGGGGGTCAAGAGGTCGAGTATCTATATCGACGCTATCCCACTCGTAAATTGAATGAAAAGGAGCGAAATGAGGAGAGGCACCATCTTGAAGGAAGAGTATAGAAATAGGAGTAGAAATAGAAGAAGTAGAGGAAGAGGAATAAGAAGAAGGAAGAAGAGGGGACGAGAAAGTTAAGGAGGGAGGAAGTGTAGGAGGATGAGGATAGAGAAAAAGAGGAGTGGGTGGGGGGTGGTATTTTACCCCGTGGATTTAAAATGGGCCTTTAATCAATGTCCCGTTCCTAACTACAAGCCATGAGATAAACGACCGGAAATGACGGGCCGATAAGAAAATTGCTTACCCAACGTCTCTTGGCTCAAAGTATCTCTCTCTCTTTCTTTCTTTCTTTCTTTCTTTCTTTCTTTCTCTCTCTCTCTTTCTCTCTCTTTTTCTTTCTTTCTCTCTCTGTCTCAAAATTGCCTCGCTTTTCCAGCATCCGACTTGCTGCAACATATCTCTCCGTCCTGCTCTCTTTACTTTACTTTGCTTTGCTTTACTTTACTTTGCTTTACTTTACTTTACTTTACTTTACTTCGCTTTACTTTACTAAATCTTTATCAAAATGGATGTCTCCTTTCTATTATACTTGCTACCAGATTAGATTCGTTCGTTCGAACGATCCGAGAAAAAGGATAGAAGAACGTCGTCGTTATATTTTTCGTTCCTTTTTCTTTCTTTCTTTCTTTCTTTTTTTTTTTTTTTTTCAATTCGTACGAGACAACATCTGTTTCGCAGAATTATCGCAAATCGTAATGGAGTAATGCAAATATAGTGTTATTAGAAATCGTTAAAGATCGTCAGCTCGCAATTCTCATCATTCTTTTTCTACTTTCATTTAGATTTAAGATAGATTAGAATCGACAAAAAAAAAGAAAAGAAAAAAAGGGTAGGAAAAATTCGACAAGGTTTTTGAATTTTCAGGGGATTGATTCGAAGTTCAAAAAAAAAAAAAGAAAAGAAAAGACGGGGAAAAAAAAGTGATATCGATCGTTTCAATCGTTTCGGAGATTAAAAACGTAAACGAGTTATAGCCGTTCACGCTCCCTTTTCATAAAGATATCGATCTGAAGTTTGTCATTTGCATATAAGGTTTCGAACGTTTCAAATTTTAAGGGACAGCTGCGGAATCGGAAAGATAACGATGCATTTTCGCGCCAATTATTGACATTTCTTGGAGTTTCGTTACTTAGGGAGAATTCAACTTGATACATAAACGGAGATATAGTTTCTTTCTTTTTTTTTTCTTTTTCTTTTTTTTTTTTTTTTTTTCTTTAACGAGCGAGCAACATTATTGGTGTAACTATATGTTGGTTCTTTGTCGACACAGGTGCAGGTGTTGTTATATAGTGTACTTACTAAAAGGGTTACCTTCTCTTTCGTTTTAATCGAGACGAACGATTGTATTTAATGTGATTATATTATGAAAACGAGAGTGGGCGCGCGCGCGCACACACACACACATACACACATACATACACACGCATACAGAGACTGGCTGGCAGACTGGCAACGTGTATTCTTAACGAGGTATAATAATCTCAAACGTATAAACACGGCACAGCTACGCAAACATAACGCATATAACATACCTACATATGTACGTGTTTAATGTAGATGTTCAGATTGTATATACTGATGTTTCACCATAATATTACAACTCGCGTGTTACGTACGCGTAAACGCGTAAGGACATGTAAATTGTAATGACTTAACAAGTGGATCCCATTATTCCCTTTACCTTTACTTTTGTTCTATCCTATATAATAATTTCAAATCCAGTTTCTGTTGTACACCTGTACTATTCGTATCTGCCATAAAAGATAATTTCTTTGTTCCTTTTTTCTATTCTTTTTTCTTTTCCTTCCCCTTTCTATCGTTTCTTTTTTCTTTTTCTTTTCTTTCTTTCTTTCTTTCTTTCTTTCTTTCTTTCTTTCTATTCTTATTTCTTTCTGTTTTTTTTTCCTTTTTTTTTTCTTTCTTTCTTTCTTTCTTCAGTCTGTGCACCGGAGATCATCGTCGAAGATACGAACAACGAACAACTCATTTCTTTTCTTAAGGACTTAATCATTTATATGAATCGGTAGAAGGCTCCTCCTCAAGGAGATTTTATATTCATTAAAAGCAATACAAGTTGGTAATTAAAAGAATATAATTAATTAATAATGTATAATTGTTAACAATCGACCGATCGCACTGATTCCTCCTCCACTCTTTTCCTTTCTCTTTCTTTTCTTTTCTTTTCTTTTCTTCTTTTTTTCTTCTTTTAATCAAGAATTCAATCGTTCACGAATCGGTTGTAGTATTCTTACAAGGTTACTTGAAATTAATTAAAATAATACAGAGGTTGTTAATTAAAGGAATTAAAAGGAATTAGTAATTCTCTCGAAGGATTTAATCATTCATTGAGTTATGAAAGTTCGTTATTAAAAGAAACTGCAAGTAGAAAGATAAGAACAAAAGGGGATAAGAACAAAAAGAACGAGAGAACAAAAGAAAAAAAAAAAAAAAGAAAAGAAGAAAGAAAAATAAAGATGATAGGAGAAATAGAAAAGATAGCACATACAATTGGTAACAATCGGGCGTTCGATCAAAGTAAAAACCCGAAGTAGATTCGTTCGATCGGAGACGAAAGTTTTCAACTGGGAATCGATGCAGGTAAATCCTATGTCCCATTCTCTCAAGATTTATACCACGAGGAATCCCCTGTAAAGAAAGAAAGAAAGAAAGAAAGAAAGAAAGAAAGAAAAGAAAGAGATAAAGAAAGAAAAGGACCATCTCGATGTCCTTTCGCGTTGCTGAGAAGGTAAACGGTGGCTGTAAGAAGGTGAGGTAAAGGGAAGTGAAGGGAGGTGAAAGAGAAAAAGAGACACAGGGGTGAAGGGTTGTCTCTCTTCGTAGGTAGGATATATACACCATGGTCGAGTAGAAAAGGTAAGAAGAAGGACAAATATATCGAAGTATTCTCGAGGAATTGAGCCAAGAGAATAAGGAGAAAGAGAAGGAGAAGAAGTACGTGGATTGGGTGTGGAAAGAGTGGGGGTTGTTGCTGCTAAAGGTTTAGGAACAGCTGAGGGGGAACATGGGGAATGGGGGAGGAAACTCGCACGCGCGCTTTTACCACGGGGTCACACGAAATATGCTCGTTCCCTCTCTCGACAATTTGATTCCGACGAAGAGATAGCATTGTAACCATCTCGCGATTTCTCTTTGGTCTAGGTGAGTCGCTCGCACTCATACTTAAGTTTTTTTTTTTTTTTTTCTTATATACGAGTATATATATGTTTGTGTGTGTGTGTGTGTGTGTTTGAAAAAAAATATATATATATATGTAAAATATTTAATTTCAAGAGTAACGTTAGATAAAGATTATTAGAAAGGAAAGAATATCAATATATTTCTTAATGTTAATGGACATAATAAAGCATTTTCTTTTCTCTCTTTTCTTTTTTTGACTTGAGCGACGTTTAGAAAGTACGTTTTTTATGTTTTTATGTTTCAACTTGGTATCACGTTTTTCTGTTATCAAGTTTACGTATTTATTTATACATATAAGTATGCATTCTTTTCTTGCTTTTATATATACAATTTTTTATATATTTTATTTCAATATATATATATATATACGTACGTTATAGTTATACATCTCATTATACATATATATGTTTTCTTTTCTATATATATATATATATATATATATATATATATATATATATATATATATATGAAGATATAGCATACATTGCAAACGATTCTCGCGTGAGAACAATACATTACCAAGGGGGATAGTTCACATCGTTTGCCTTTAACCAACCTACCAACCTACCAACCTACCTACCTACCTACCTACCTATCTACCTATCTACTCCTCCTTCTTATTCTTTCTCTTTTCTTAGCAGGAGCTGCTTCTTCTTTCGTTCGACGATGTACGCGACGTCCTCGCATGTTTTAACACGTGTTTCGCGCAAAAATTTCGCCTAACCGATCCAACGATAAGGGACGACCCATCTTCGTTTGTGCAAGCGGTAGCCATTATACGCACACACGTAGTTTATACTTGTATATCCTTATCCAAATATATATATATATATTTATAAAGAAAGAAAGAGAAAGAGAGAAAGAGAGAGAGACTAAGAGTGAGAGAGATGTAAGTATATACATTCTCGCGTTTAAGATTTCTTTCTGTCGTATAGTCGCCGTTGTAAATATTCTCTTATGTGTTTGTTCGTGCAGAATCCTTCCGGACCTTTGAGATTCCAATACTTTAAGTCTTTTGCAAGCTTTCGGGGGAATGCCGTTTGAAGATAGCGATCGAAACCTTTCCACTGAAATGGGACTTGGGGTCCCTTCGATCGGGTTCAAGATCCTCGGACACCTTTCTGATTCTCCAAAACTCGAGAATTGATTTTCTTGTTTTTTATTACATATTGAGATTTTATTTATGGGATAAGGTTTCTTTTTTCTTTCTTTCTTTTTTTCTTTTTCATCGGTGCTTGTTCGTCGATTCGTCTTCTTTGATTTATTACATCGTTCGTATTGATATATTATATCAATTTGATCTATTATATATATATATATATATATATATATATATATATATATATATCTGTGTAGAAATTTTGTTAGTACAAACATTTTTATAAATATATACGTAGATGCAGATTGTTATACAAATCATTATATAGATCATCGTCTATATTTATTTTTATCAACAAACTCATATCGACAAATTATTCTCGAATTATTCGATACTAAAGATACGAAATTTTCAAATCTATAATTTATTCAATGTTTTAAGACGTATAGAAATCTTTTTTGATCGAATGATATTTACGATAAATAATTTAAGAAAACACATTTGTTTTATAATAATATATTGCTTACGTACACGTACGTACAATAACGTTATAGGCGTTATATGGGAGACACGCGTGCTTTGGTGAGGAATAGTAGGTTGGTAGATACACGACCTACTCGCCATAACTCACGACGAGCTCGCGAATTATGGACTTGACTCTGGCAACGGGACGTTCTGTACCAAACCTTGCACCTGGACAATCGAGGATTGTATTTTCTTTTTCTTTTCTCTCTCTCTCTCTCTCTCCTCTTTTTTTTTATTCTTCTTTTTGTCCATGGAGAATCAACGGGGTTTTATGATTTCTCGTCGTGTCCTTCGGTTTGTTCGGTAGAAAAAAGATAAAATAAAAATGGTGAAAAGAAATTAAAATAAATAACAAAAAAATTAAAAATGTAAAAAGAGTAGTCTACTTTCAGGATCCACGAGAAAAAGAGAGAGAGAGAGAGAGAGAGAGAGAGAGAGAGAGAGAGAGAGATTGTCTTGTAACAAAGTGCATACACGAGGACTTTACACCGACAGAAATTATTGCTGGGATTATCCTTCTCACGAATCCGTTCGTTACGGCTAACGATAAGAGGTAGAGGTAGAGAGAAAAAAAGAGAGAAGGAGAGAGAGAGAGAGAGAGAGAGAGAGAGAGAGAGAGAGAGATACCATCGTTTCTTATGATTTAAATCGTTTGGCTTGATCGAGACGAGATGAAAATCTTAATTGCAGTCGAATTCAAAGTTTCGAGCATCGAAAATATTCTTCTTTGTGATCCTCGTTATCTTTTTTCTTTCTCTTTCATTTTTTCTTTCCTCTTTATCTTTTCTTTATTTATTTTCTTCTTAAAAAGGATAATGATTGAAATGTTTATGGATGTATTTGTTAATCTTATAACTATCTCATCGCGAGTAAATTTTTCTTTCTTTGTTTTAAAGAATGTATCCGAAATTTGTTTATCAATAATATCATTGACTGTATAAATAAATCATAGATTATTATAAATAAATTTATCAAAATCTTTAGTACTTTCTTTTGAAAAGGAAAAAAAAAAGAAGGAAGAATCTTTCACTTTTCGATAGAAGATAGTACTAATAGCATTAATAGGTATATAGAAATATATAATATACATACGTACATTTATATATATATATACATACACACACGTTATATACACATATAGAACGAATCTTATATGGATTTATCAAAGAGTTGGAATCATTACGCGTAGGTATTCGCAAGGGTTAGTTTTTCACGGATAGACACATATGTACATAACACGTTCATATACATACAATACGATATATACATACATACGTACGTATCGGAAGCCATGCAAGGCAACAACAGTCAGGAGAAGTCTAATTGAAAATGAGTGATCGACGACGTCGGTAGAAGCTTTACGAATGGAATGGAAGAGAAAAAATGGAAGTAAAAGGAGAGTAGAGAGACGAAGGGAGAAGAGGGTGAAGAAGGGTATAGGGTTGACGATGGGGAAGAAGGGTAGGAGGGATTTAAAAGTAATAGGTGTGTCTGTGTAACCTGTGTATGCGATACGAACCACAGGTGGTACTTTCGTTTCGTATAGTATAGTATAGAAAGATGCATTCGACGTGTTTGCATCGTAGGATTGGGTTTGTTGCAGCTGCAAGAAAAAGCAGTGCCGTAATTCGCGCCTCCTCGTTTGCTTCTGTCAGAGTATAGGGCCTTTTTAAAGTGTACAGTATAGTACAGTATAGTACAGTATAGTATAGTAGAGTAAAGTAGTTGCCATTGTCACCACCGACGTCGCCACTGTCGCCGTCGTTTCTGGTTCGTACGAGAACGTTAGTACGAGAAAACTGCATTCGCTCACGTAGGTATCCGCCCGTCGGTTCGTAGCTTTTACCTTTTTCGAATGGGTAGGATACGAGCGGCTGAAGGACTAATAGTCTAATTAGCCGCAACGGGTACCTCCATATAGAGTATATAGCAAGTTAAAAGAGCGTAACCGTGCAACGGAACGCTAACCGATGATGTATTACGTAGGTACGTGAATGCATTTCGAATGTATGTGTATGTGTGTACGTTTGTATGTAAGTTTATATATGTATGCGTAGGTACGTGTGAGAAAGAGAGAGAGAGAGAGAGAGTTCAGTATGTTCTTCGTATTTAAACTCGTTTCTGTATTTTCTGTATTTTTCATAGGAGTCAAGGGTATAGTTGGATTAGTGCGTAGAGAGGTATTATAAGGGCCGCTGCATTAGGTTTTAATTAATGGTTCGTTAGTTATCCTGAAAAATGTTTGATAACAAACCCTATCTATCGTATTTACCTCACGAATGTACGTACCTTTCCTATCTATCTCTTCCTTCCTTTTTTCTTTTTCCTCTATTTCTCTTTAACTCTCTTTTCTATATCAGTAAAATAGTAAATAATAATGTATTTTATATATGGCAACGAATAATTTCGATCCACTCTATATAAATTTCCCATACATGATACACATATTTATACGCACGTACGTACTAATACGATATCGCGTGTTAGTGTCGGTAGGTTTGATGTTTGATAAGGAATTTCTAACTATCACACACACACACACACATACATACATACATACATATATACATATATATATATAATTCTATAACAAGGACCATCGTTATTGGACATTCGAGCAGGTGTATACATGAAAGTAAGTACATTCTATAAATTGTACGCAAGAACGTTTGCTGCGGGCGTCGCGTCCTCGTATCCGAGCATGGAACGTCGATACAGGGCCGTCACAGGGACCTCCCGGATCACTCGGGGGCAAAAAGGGCCGATCAATTTCAAATTTATGGTCCGGCTACGTTAATTAGTAACCTCGAGGCTCTGACGGTGAGAAAAAAGGTACTTTCATGCTCCCTCCTTTACCCCTCCTTTACCTCATTCTTTTTTTTACCTTGCTTCCTCCCTCTCACTCTTCTTTCCTCTTTCCAATACAACCCAACCTAACCCAACCCAACCCAACCCAATCCAATCCAACCCAACCCCCCTATCCTTCAACCACCCTACCCCTCACCCACCCGATCAGTTCGAAGGGCCGTTCGTTCGTTCGTTCGTTCGTTCGTTCGTTCGATCGACTGCATAAGCTGCTGGTTTTATCGGACGAGTTGTTGCTCGATCCAGCTTCGATATATCTCGATACACACGTGGCGTTACACGGCATTACTGCTAACAACATACCTCTACGTAAGAACCAATCGGCAATGTTACTTCGAAGTTGTTTCAAACCCAACGAGGATACCAAAGTGTAATCATCGTACGTGGGATTACGTAAGGCTCGCGTGTAACAACATATCGACTTTGAAGAAATTGGATGTGGGTGGTGATTTCGATGGGAGGTGTTCTTTTTTTTTGTCTATTCGTTTTGTTTTTTATTTTTTATTTTTTTTTTATATATTTTTTTATTTTGTTTCTTGT
>NC_057703.1:2089865-2094865 GCF_014466175.1 Vespula pensylvanica
TTTTTTTTTTTTCTCTTGGGGAAGAAAAATGTCGGACGAAAGGGATCGTAGGTTCTTCAAGGGTTTCTATTATCTTTTTACATTGTTTTTTTACTCGACACGATTTCAACACAAGTGAGTTGATTTTGATTTGGATTTGTTGAGTTTTCTTCGAGTTATTATTGTTAGGAATTATTTTTATCATTGCTGTTGTTATTATTATTATTATTATTATTATTATTATTATTATTACTATAATAATTATTATTAGAGCGATTGGAATAAAGTTCCGGGAGTGAATTTTTCCTCTTTTTCTTTTATTTATTATTATGAAATTTAAGTAATATAAAGAAGTACAAGAATGTAACAACTAATGTATGTAATAATTGTTTAGAATTATCAATGATTGCTTGAAAATATAGTTGAATTAATAATTTTGATAATAGTACATATATATATATATAAAACATAAATATTTAAATATTATTTCATAATTGACAATTATAATAATAACATAACAATTTCCCACGAATAATTTCTTCTCTTTTTTAATCAATAATTTTAATAATAATCATAATAATAATAATACATAGCCATATATATATATATATATATTCTGTAAACATTGAATTTTCAATCGAAATAAAATTTCTTCCTTCTTCTTTCTCATTTCTCTTTTATCATACATATACATTATTAAATAATCTCTTTTTCCGAGTAAACTTTAGAAAACCGGCTTCTCCTCTCGTTTTTAACGTACCTCGGGGTAAAATCGGAGCGACGAGGATTATTTGGTGAGGGTCTACCATATAATATCCCTTGGCAGGTCCCTCCCGACGAGAGAGGACACGCGACACTTTGGGTGGCCGGTCTCTCATCCGACGGATAATGGATTCCAGAGCTACACCTTGGGCATCAGTTATTTTAATCCGACGATTAAAAATGTCAGACACATGTTCGTGAACGGCGAGATGTACCCGCGCTGCAGGTCTTGCAACTTCGTAGGATTAAATTCCCTTCTCTTCGCTTCCCCCTTCCCCCTTCCGTATCATCTGTCCGACTGGCCTTCGTTTACCCTCCCTCCACCTCCCTCTCCCCCTATACACCCCTTTGTCTACGTCCGATCTTCATCCTCCCTCTTAATTCTTCATTCCCCTTATTTCCTAGTTAGTTCTTCGTAAGTCTTGTTACGCTTTCAATATCGTAACATTTTTTTTCTTTTTTTTTTTTTTTTTTGATTTCTTCAACTCTTCGATCGAAATTTTCATTTTAATTTTCATTTGGATTTTCTTACTCCGATTTGTCCTTTTCGATCTATCTTTTTGTACGTCGTGATATCGTGTTTTTTTTTTTTTTTTTTTTATTTCTTTTTATTCGTGCGTTATTCGTTTACTCTCTCAGAAACGTCGTTTTCACATAATGAATCTATTCATTTATCATATTTTCTCTTTATAAGCTGTTACACCCGGTGTAATAAGAAATTCGTGATGTATACATGTTTTCTGATTGTATAGTAATTTTCAATATATTTATACGTACAGGAGAATTAGAGATTTAAATTTGTCGTACTATTTAAAACGTCGAATGATTTCCCCATCGTTTCTTGCTTAATTATTATTTTTTTTTTTTTTTTTCTTTTTTCTTCTTTTCTTAATCCGATTGAACGTCATCGTGATTAATTACTATCAAGGATCGATTTCTTTTTAATCGGGGTCATGGTAGATCATTGATTGAAATTTTTTTCTTTCTTTCTTTCTTTTTTTTTTTTTATTGAGGCCATTCGTGAATCATTAAGTATTTTCTTTGGAAAGATATAATGATTACTCAGTCCGTCAGTATTCTCTCTCTCTTTCGTATCGAGGTCATGGCGATCATTGATTTTTGTTCCCTATATCGAGGCCATGACGATTACTACTGTTAATTATTAATATCTTTTTCTCATTTATCGATATATCCTCGCCATCATCGATATTAAATAATTCCAACAGAATTTTCTAATAGAATAATGAAACTTTATGAATACCTACGTATAATGAATATTTATATACTACCTATAAAAGAAACACAAACTCAACGTACGAACAAAGTTACATGTAAATCATTATTTATCAAACGTTACATTTAAAATAGAAATCAATCGATGTTTCGAAAATAACGATAAGCCACACTTTATTATTATTATTATTATTATTATTATTATTATTATTATTATTATTATTAAATTAATATTTAATGATAAAAATTGTTTTATTACGCGTAGGTGTTGCGTGTTACGAGTTGAACGAAACGTTATCGTAAAGGAATATTCGATAAAAAGAGATAGAGTGAGATAGAGAGAGGTAGAGAGAGAGACAGACAGAAAGAAAGAGAGAGATAGAGATAGAGATAGAGATAGAGAGAGAAAGAGAGAGAGAGAGATAATAGATAAGAGGGACGAAGTGGGACGAGGTGTTCTCGTGTATGGTAGTCACACAGGTGTGCCATAATTCCGTCGAGGAGGCGTTTGCGAGGGCGGAGTCGATGCGTGCTGGACAGGATACATTACCCAACACGCATAGAAAAGCAGCTACGTTAAACGCAAAATGGGGTGAGGTGAGATACCAGCCGCCATCAATGCGTATACGATATTTCGAGAGTACGATGGTTTCACTCGATGACTCCTCTTCCTTTTTTGCCAGGAAGTCTCGTTGATACACGCCTGTCGAACGATAGATACCATCGAATGAAATAGGTTCATCGACCCTACCCAAAGAAACCAACAACTTGTTCAGAACGAGTATGTGTATATTTATGTATGTATGTATGTATGTATGTATGTATATATGTTTAGAAACGACTTGTTCGATAAGACTTATTCAATAGGGACTAAATTTTTGTTTCGTTTTTCTGTTTTTTTTTTTTCTTTTTTCTATTTTTTTTTCTAATGTCCGCGTGATTTTTTATATAGTAATGAATAAACGAAAGCAATGTCGTCTTTCTTTTTTTTTTTTTTCTCTCGCTCTTCTATCATCGGAATGAAAATGTTCCGTTCGTTTTTCAAAAACGAACTCTACTGCTGTTTCCTCTTCCTATTTTCTGTTATCGGTGTAACGTGTATAATAAGTAAAGAATTTTGTAAAGAGGAGAAAAGAAGTGAGTTGAAAGTTAGTTTCAGGGAACAGATTTGGAGATGTGCTTTTATATATGTGTGTGTGTGTGTGTGTGTGTGTGTAAGTACGAATATACATAAAATATTCGCTTCCTACTTTAAGAAAGATCTTGCAACACACACACACATATATCTATATATTTTTATATACGTGTGTGTGTGTGTGTGTGTGTGTGTGTGTGTGAATAAAACATATATATACTAACATATACATTATATACACAAGAGAGATCAACGAAAAGAGGTATCTTTTACACCCTGCTGTGCCTGTCGGCTTCGCACGCGTGTTAACAACTTCGTTTCACGCTTGCCTTTATATAAATATATGTGTATATATATATATATATATATATACATATATATACACATATACATATTTATAGGTATACATTTTTATTTGGTTATATATTAAACGAATATGAAAAAAAGAGAGAGAGAGAGAGAGAAAGCTAACTACTATACATAACTTATCTTTATATGGGAATTCCTTACATCTATATATATATATATATATATATATATATATATATATATATATATATATATGTATACACACACACTTTGAAGAAATATTGTAATGATATTATTTTATGAATAATTAAAAATAATATTTCTTTTTCTTTTTTCTTTTTTTTTTTTTTTTTTTTCTTACATCAATCTCAAATTAACAAATAAATTCACGTGGATAAATTGAGGGCATTTAAAAGAACTTCGACAGTATTGTTCTTTGCTGATTACTAATCGATATATGATTTAAAAACAAAAAGGAGAGAAATTTTTCGATGATCAAAATCGATAAACTATTAAGAAATTGTTTTCATATAGGTTTCTTAGGTGATTTCGTTTACTTCTTTGTCTATTCGATTGGATTTATTTGAATATTTTGAAGAAAAAATTGTTTTACTTTATTTTATTATTCCAACTATAATAATAATAATAATAATAATAATAATAATAATAATAATAATAATTATCATAATTTTTTTTTTCTTGAAGTAATTATAAAAAAATGTTGGCCGATTTCTGTAATTATTGTAATTGTTATAATTACGGGATAAGAAATCTATAAAATCTGTATTCATAGTTTTTTAGATGTTAATATTCATAAGAAGACGCGTTATTCGATATTTGTTATTCAATTTCATCTACTCCAGATCGATTCGAAGTATGAATAATTAACATAATTGCGGGTTATGAAAACGTTCAAAGCAAGTGCCTTTGTTTGGCACACGTATATCCGGAACGACGAGTGTCTAGCCGTAGGCGTAACAGCGATCGGAGATTTCTTTATTGCTGAAATAATAACGATCAGACCCGTTGCTGGAGTTTGATAGACCTCGAAGGCATTCTCTATAACCGTCCTTTATTCCTAAAAAAAATACAAGTCGTACGTAAAAGTTCTACATAATATTTAAGGAAAAAGAAAATATCTGCCAATCAAAAAAAAGAAAAGAAAATAATGTGAAATCATTCAGTCTTCTATAAGAGAAAAGAATAACACATGTGATAATAATTAGGAGAAAACTATGTAAAATTAAACAAAAAATTATATATATATTTCATCAAAAAAAAAAAAATATATATAAAATTAGAAAAAAAAAAGAAAAGTAACCAAGACAAGAAAGTAATATCTAAGAAGGGAAAGAAAAACATCTGATGTTAAGAAAGACGAGAGTTGATGATAATAATAAAAAATATATATAGAATCAAAAAAAAAAAAAAAAAAAGAACAAAAAGAAAAAGGAATTGCATACAAAAATATAAATATATTTGTAGAATTATTTTGAGCGTGAACGCGAAAAGGTTAAAAATAAAAATATGAACGATTCATTAGCTCGTAAATTATGTTTTAAGTCGAAATTTAAATGCCCGA
>NC_057703.1:2099865-2109865 GCF_014466175.1 Vespula pensylvanica
TGAGAGATGCCTAGCCCTACCGATACGGAAACGCGTATATTTTGCCCACGGGGTGTTCTAATGAACGAACGAGCGAAAGGAACGTAAAGAAGAACGACGTTCTGCACGCGTACAACCTCGATTTGTATGGCTCTTAAACGAGAAAGGCGGATAGGGCCACGTGCCACATGGAAAACTTGATGGTAGTGGTAACAACTCCGACAAGCTCACGTGCTACCGATTCTCCTTTTCAACGGCGTGTCCGGAATGATTGATATCATCGAACGTGTTTCATATATATATATATATATATATATATATATATATATATATATATATACGTTCATTCAATTTTTTATTAATTTGTTTTAATATTATTTGCAATCGTTCTATATCATCGATTTATTACTAGTTAAATTTTCAATCGGATTTTCGATCGTAAGAACGAACGTTGTAATACTTACGTATGATGATTAGATGGATGATTATATAGGATTTATTCGTGATTAATTAGATACGTAAAATTAGAATAAATTATTTCTATGAGAATTGAGATAAAATTCTTGTACGAAGTTACGATAAAATTGTCTTTCTCCTTTAATTATTTCTAGTTTCTTTATTTTTTTTTTTTTTTTTTTTTTTTTTTCGTTGCTTTTGTTTTTGTCTTAATTCTTCTACATCATGAGTTTAAGTTATAATTGTGTCACTCGTAGAACAAATTTTTAATCTGATCTTCGATCGTAAGAACGAACGTCTTAATACTTATCGTTTACAATATTATTCACTTAACTATAAATAGATTTTCAGATCTTCAAAGGGGATCCATTTTCTAGTAGATGCTTGCATGAAATTCAGCGAGCTAAAATCCAGACTAAAATGTAGGGATCGAGAGCTTTCCTTCTCTCTTTCTTTCTTTCTTTCTCCTTCTATCTATCTTAACACACACACATACACACATACACAGACACAGATATACACAGATATTCTATTCGGTGGCACACGATATCTATGTTCCTTCTCTTCGTATAAGCACCCTAAACAAAGGGATATTGAGACACTTCTTGAGAAAGGGATACCTTGATAGATAAAGATGGTTACATGGATACGTGTAGTTGGTAGATGAGAGAGAGAGACAGATAGAGAAAGAGAGAGAAGTATATATATATATATGTATGTATGTATGTATGTATGTATGTATAAAAAGAGATGAAAATAAAAAGGAAAGGGTACCACCTTAGGATCAGAGGGTAACTTTACCACAATGGTGATTTCTTGAAAATCCATGAGATGAAGGGGGGGGGTGGGGGTGGGGGTAAGAGGGCTTTACTTAAGCAGTCCTTAGTGATACTACTCACGTAGTATCATCTCTTCCTCATTTTGATATCCTCCATACTATTTTTTTTTCTCCCCCTTTTTTTTTCTTTTCTTTTCTTTTCTTTTCTTATCTTTTCTTATTTTATTTTTTTTTTTTTTTGTCATCCTGCTTATTCCTCGTTTCTCACAAAAACGATATTAATATTTTTACACCATCGACTTCGAATATCATCCGTTCGTTGCTTCTAATTATTTTAATTATTCTCACCCGGACGTACTTATTATTTATCAGAAAATATCGTATAGACGATATTTAAAAATATCTTTTAATCCTACAAAACAATCTCGATAATAACAATTACGATCGATCGTATATATAAATTCTCTTATGTTTCTTTTTTTTTTTTTTTTTTTTTTTTCTTCTTCAATTCTCTTACAAATTGCATCGATACTCGTTAGAAGAAGTAGAAGAAGAAGAAGATAAGAGAATCGATTAATAAGGAGAAATTTTACGTTAATTAAATACGATAGTAAGTGTAATCAGTGTTAAGGACGGTATATGATATAGCGAAGATATATAAATCAGGATAACGTACGCTCACACACACACACACATACATAAGGAAGGATTTTATCGACACAAGGATATTACTTGAACAGAGCGACATACTCGTGTAAGAAGGCGACGGTGGGTAATCGGGAGCCTGGAAACACGTGTCTCACATCCCCCTACCCCTTCGTTGTACCCTCATCTGTGTTTCTACCACGAGAAAGAGAGATAGAGAGAGAGAGAGAGAGAGAGAGAGAGAGAAAGAGAAAGAGAAACAGAGAGAGAGAGAGAGAGAGAGTCATACTCACTCTCTCTCTCTCTCTCTCACTCTCACTCTCTCTCTCTCTCTCTCTCTCTCTTTCTCTCTCTCTCTCTTTCTCTCAGCTTCGTTGCTACGTAGCTCCTTTTCCATTGCCATACGAGGCCGCCCTCGTTGACACGAAACGCGCATTAGGCGTCGACTGCATCCGTATAACCCCCGGGCTCCTTTCGATATCCAACCTTTAACTCCTGTAGTCCTTTTAGACGTTTCACTGTGAAGAGAGAAGAGAAATTACGCGTTATGATGGCTACGTACTGATACGTCTTTTCTTTCTTTTCTTTTCTTTTTTTATTCTATTTTCTTTTTTCTTTTTACTTTTTTGTTTCTTTTTATTCTTCTTCTTCTTTCTCTCTCTCTCTCTCTCTCTTTCTCTTCATCTTCTCGAGGACAAATTCTTTTCTTTTTTTTTTTTTTTCTTGGAAGATCTTTCGAGATATTTCTCTCTCTCTCTCTCTCTCTATTTTGTTTTATTACGTTTTATTTTATTTTATTTTATTTTATTTTATTGGATTATTATTATTATTACTTTTTTTGTCTGCTCAAAAGAGTTTATACATCTTTGATCGCGATCGTTTACCGTGATCGATCACGGTGATATATTTTTATTTACAAAATGTTGATTATCCATAATTGCGATTATAATTATCTACAGGATTGTTTTGTTAATTTTGAAGATTATTATTTCGCCGGATCAATCATCTGATAATACAAAACTTTATATAACTTAGAATATCTCGAAAGAAAAAAGTCGCGTCATGCGTTCTATTATCTCTTGTTTTTTTTTTTTCTTTCTTTCTTTCTTTTTTTTGTCTTCTTCACAAAGAGGATCAATTTTTCTTCTTGATCCTTTTTCCATTGCTTCCAATCCTGAATCCTTTCTTCTCCATTTTTTTTTCTCTGTAAAAAGAAGCGATCCTTTTTTTAGCTAGACAAAGTATAATCCGTTTATGAGAATACTTGGAGGTTCTAGTAGCGACTAGATAAAACTATAACGATAGAGAAAATATAAATGAGAATAGCTTGCGAAGGAATAACGTCGTTCCTTCCATTTGTGGGATAAACTTGCTGATGGTCATGGGTTGTGAGGGGTATAAGGGGGGTAAAGGATGGAGATTGGAGAATAGAAGAAGATAGAAAGAGAGAGAGAGATAGAGTTGCGATGGGTGTTGGTGGGTGAACGAGGGTGGAAACTTTCACACCCTTTTTCTTCTTCTTTTTGCCTATAAGCAAGAGCGTAAAGACAGTTTCTCCTTCCACTCCAACCTCAAAGCTTCTTCTCGGTAGTAGCTTTCGATAGCTCTTGCGAATATCGTTAATTACACCGACACTGGACCAATGAAGTACCGATAAAAAGTTCCAACGACTTCAGGGGGTCCGATGTTACTACTACTCCCACTCCTTAACTCTCTCTCTCTCTCTCTCTCTCTCTCTCTCTCTCTCTCTCGCCGCTTAATCTCAAATGAAAGTAGATAGAGATAAGGATAGATAGAGATAGAGAGATAGATAGAGATAGAGAGAGAGAGAGAGAGAAAGATTGTAAGAAGCAAAAAGAAAGGACGAAATAGAGGAAGGAAGCTTTCATAAAGACACCAATCTCGAGTATCAGTCGAGTATAAGGATCGTTCAAAAGAGGAAACCACTTGGTGTCATTAGGAAGAATCCTGAAGTAGGTTACCACTCACTTAACGTAGTTGTATAAGTCCTTTTAATCGCACTTTAGTCCTATTTAATACAATTAGCAAGATTTCCCGCGCAAATAAATCGGATATAGGTACGTGTACGATTGACGATGTAATCGATCAATTTTTATTTATTTACTCGCTTATTTATTTAAGAGATGATTATTCTTTATCGATCGCAATTAAAAATAATCGAATATGTCGAGTAATATACCCTACGTCAGGATAAAAAAAAAAAGCTCATCAAGAGAACATACATTTTATTAGGTAAGACCTGAAAAATCGGTGTTAGAAGGAACGTAAAAATAATCGCACCCCACTAGTTAGGCGAATATCGTTAGGACGATTTATATTAGCCTGTCGGAACCCATTGTGGATCCTCGTGAGAAGGCAGCGTGGTGTGGCTCGTTCGTTTCAAACCTCCAACCCCCTTCTCATAGTAATTTTCTCTCTCTCTCTCTCTCTCTCTCTCTCTGTCTCTCTCTATCTATCTATCTCATTCTTTCTCTCTTTTCATACTGTAGGTAGCAGGTAGATAGAACAGAATTAGTCTGGTACGCGTGTACCATAGCCGTCGAGCAAAGCGATAATAAAGGGACGTGGAGTAAACTTTCATTTTTACTTGCCTGCGTTACAATTTTTATTCTTTTACCCCGACCACCCTTTCTATCTCTCTCTTTCTCTCACTATTTCATTTTTTGTTTTCTTTCTATGCTTTATCTCTCTCTCTCTCTCTCTCTCTCTCTCTCTCTCTCTCTCTCACTCTCTCTTTCTCTCTATCTTTCACTATTTCATTTTTCATCTTCCTTCAACACACGCTCTTTCTATCTCTTTCTCTCTCACTACTACATTTTTCGTTTTCTTTCAACACACTCTCTCTCTCTCTCTCTCTCTCTCTCTTTCGTACAACTCAACCGGAACTTGCATTAGCGTCTCTATAGCCGAGACCAAGAGAAGGGTGAAATGATAGTAGTGGTAGTAGTATAGTGCTTCCTGGACAAAGTAACCACCCCTATTGTCGCAACAAGTCAACCCCCACGTTCTTCCCCACTCACTTCGCGTATACTACCCCCCCTCATCTCCCTCTCCCGTTAGTCTTCTATCCTTATTCCCTCTCTCTCTCTTCTCTCTCTCTCTCTCTCTCTCTCTCTTTCTCTCTCATTCACCATCATAAACTTTATTATATTTTCGTTTTAACTTATTTCTCCGCCACGTTTACTTCACGCACGTTCACGTGTTTTTCATTTCTTTATCGTTGTGCAAAATTATTAGCATGATATATATATATATATGTGTGTGTGTGTGTGTGTATGTGTTACAGTGATTGCAATTAATTAAATAATGTTTTTACTAATGTCTTCTAATTTCTTGTTCTTTTCTCTCTTTTTTTTTTTCTGATGTTTAGGATTGTTTTTTTTATGGTTCGAAAGTAGTTTCCGTATTCGAGTACGATCGGAGTGAATATGTCAGACAATTTTTCTGAATGTTTATTATTATTGTTATTATTATTATTTTTTTTTAATCAATTTGTTTCATCTCTATATACGAGTTTCACGATTCTTATATTAAATATTCAATAAAAATATATCCAAAATAAACGAATAAAAGTGTTCGTTATGATCGTCGATTATATTTATTGTGACTTGATAACGTTGAAAAAAAAAAAAAGAAAGAATAGAAAAAAGAAGAAGAGAAAAAGAATTTATTAAAAAAGTAATAATCCTTTTTTTTTTGTAACATCTTTAATAATGCTCGTTAATTATATACTACATGTAAGCTAACGATATTCTTCATATCTTACGTCATTATTAATAATATTATAAGATCGACGAGAATATTGGATCAATGAAAGAAGATGCAATGCTGCACCTGATCAATTTATTTAAAACGATTTAATAAAGTCGAAAAAAAAAAAAAGAGAAAGAAAAAGAAAGAAACGAAACATTAAAAAAAAAAAAAAAAAAAAAAAAAAACAATAATATCTTTATCGTATCAAACTACGTATTATACACTTATATCTCATTAATATACAAATTAATGAATGACATTATTATTTCTATTTAATATTATAATCTATATTTATGCGAAATCAATGAAATTTAAAAGATTCGAAAAGTGCAATGTACCTCGTCGAGATAAATGAAAGAAGATCGTTCGTTCATCTCGTTTTTTCGTAACATATATACACACCTATATATAGAACGCATACATACATACAAATACACACACACACACACACACACACACACAGAAAAATAGACAGGGTCGACGTATTTATTGCTTAATTCGCGCTTCTTTGTTTCATAAAAGTGAACAACGACTTTAATAACGGGCTACGATGCTAACGTAATGAGGGGTTGCTCGAACGTCTCGGCAAAGCCTTCGAGGCCAAACCATAGCAAGAGAAAACGCTATATCTGGTAACTCGTTTTACACGATCACGAGGAATCACCGGTTTTACCAAATATTACGAGAATATCGTTCGGTCTAACTTTATCGCTGATATCGAAGTTATACGATCACTCTTTTTCTCTTTTTTGAAACGGTTAAATAAAGAGATTAAATATTATATCCTTTCTTCTTCTTTTTTTTTTTTCTTTTTTTTTTTTTTTAGAAATTATATCACTTTTGTAAAAATTTTTTCTCGACTTTTGTATCCCTATTTTTTTTTTTTTTTTTTTTTTGTAAGAAGTAAATATTAAAATATTAAAATAAATTTAAGTAGCTGTCAATTGTTACGAACTGAAGTTTTTATAGTTTTGTCATATATTATAGACGGATGAAAAAAAAATATTGTAGATTGTTTCGAATAAAAAAGTCGATCTTTTTCTTCCTTTTCTGTTATTTTTTTTTTATCATAGTTATTTTTTTTTTTTTTTTTATCACAGTTGTCGAGTTATTTCGTTCAAATTTATTATTAAAGCGTACGAAATTATGTTATAAAATTATAAGACTCATTGATAATATTGTACGATTTAATAATATTGGATCATGTATAAAATTATTTATCATATAATTAGAATATGAAACTTGCTCACTCTCACATACGTATATTTAAATATATACGTAAAACACATATACGAATCTCATAGTTATACACACACGTATATACAATTACGTATGTTTTTTCACACTTCGATGAATTTTACGAATTGAAATAGATTTGTGAAATAAAATAAAAAACATTTTAAACAGGCAATAGTTTTAATTCGTATATAGGCCTCTTTCTCTTTTTAAACAAAGAGACATAAATAAACAGATAGATAAAGTTCGACGCTGTGAATAACATTCGAGTCATAAATTTCCAAGAATTATTTTGCTCGAGATCGCGACCGAAAACAATCCAATGCTCGTAAATAAGTTCTCGAGTTGTAAATTTCCAAGAATTTTTCTTTTGCCCGAGATATCCCAATCAAAACAATCTGACGTAAGTTCGTAGTTCTTCAAGGATAGGAATAGTATTCAGTTCGTTAATAGATTTCGACGACTACACATCTAAGAAAACATCGATTAGTTCCTCTTCGAACTACGCAGATAAGTATTTTATTAGAAAATATTATAATATTTGTTAATATTCATACGTAAAATATATTTATATACATTTATAAGCTCGTAATACATACATATATGTGTATATATATATATATATATATATATATATATATATATATATATATAGTTATAGGCTCGTAATACATAGTCGTAATAAATTTATATTCGTCGTATAACCAATACGTTGTTTAATTAATAATAATATATATATATAATTTAAATCTAAGTCGTCTAACTCAACTAAGTACTACTACGAAGACTATAATAATTTTTTCTTTATTAATTTTATCGAAACATCGTATTACATAACAATAATCACACAATAGCTAATTTGTTTAAACATCGTGATAATTATACGTATAGATATCTAATCATATTTTAATCAATAGAATGACATGAAATGATTTATTAGAAAATGTAATATCTATAGAAATCTTAAAATCTATTTGTCAATGATCTCGAACGAATTTTTCTTCTTTTTAACGACCGTATAAAATATTCTTTGCGAGATGCAAAGAATAGAAGGAAAAAGAATACGTTTTATCAATATATAGATATAGAAATATACATAATATATACTCGCAAAACGACAGTGAAAATCGTGAACAAAAAGAAGCGACACAATAATCTTAATAAAAATATATATACATAACACACATTCGCAAAACCATAGTGAAAATCTTGAACGAAACAAAGCGACACAATAATCTCAGCGTATTGTTCCATAAGTTTCCGTATCGATCGATAGTCGATTTCGTCCCGTCAATCAAATTATAATTCTTTAACCTTTGAAACGAATGCACGTCTCCTCAACCCTCAACCGTCAACCAACCCTTAGTCCTACCCATTCCACTGAAGCCGATCGTTCTCGTTATTATCACGTAGATATTCCTTTCGGCAATCTTGCTTTTGGATATTCAGAAAGGAGTAAGAGTAGGATGAGAAGAAGCGGAAAAAGAAAAAGAAGATGAAGAAGAAGGAGAAGGAGAAGTAAAAAAAAAATGGAGATTGAAAAAGAAGAATAAGAAAGAGAAAGAAGAGAATAAAGAGAATGAAGAGGAGAAAAAAGGGACAGCAGCAGTAGCAGTAGCAGCAGCAGCAGCAGCAGCAATAGTAGTAGTAGTAGTAGTAGTAGTAGTAGTAGTAGTAGTAGTAGTAATAGAGAAGGGTAGTAGAAGGGTGATGGAGGAGAAAGTCAGAAGCAACACGATTTCCGGTCGTAATTTTAGGTGGATACTTCGTAAGAACGAAACGACGTCGGTGGATGACAACGGCACCAACGATGGTAACGACGACGACGACGACGACGACGACGAGAAAGAAGAAAAAGAAAAAGAAAAAGAAAAGGAAAAGGATGAGGGACGAGAAGTATGAGCTAGGGAAGGAGTAAGAGGGGTGGGAGAAGGAACAGGAGGTGGGAAATGAGAAGAAGGAGAAGGTACGGAGGCGGTGTCTCGTTTTCAAGGCAAGAGGGAAGGAAGTAGACGGAGAGATTCGTAGAGATAGAACGAGTAAGCGAGAAAGAGAGAGAGAGAGTGAGGGAAGGATAGAAAGAGAGAGGGAGAGGGTAGGAGATTTGAAAGAGAGGTGGAGGCAGTAGCGTGGCGATTGTTCGAGGCGTGGAAGCGCGCCTTAGATGCGACAATTGAGGTTCCAGACTGTGAACCTGCAATCAATGCTTCGTCGTCGTGGTGTAGAAAGAGATAGAAAGAGATAGGAAGAGATGGAAAGAGGGAGAGAGAGAGAGAGAGGTAGAGCACGAGTGGGAGACTCGAATGAGGAAAGAGAGTAGGATTCGAGATGAACGAGGAAGAAGAGGAGGAGGAGGAAGAAGGGTGGAGGAGGGAACTAAGGGAGGGTGATACGAAGACTGGCGGAAAGGGCTCGCTTTGTCTGTCTGCGAAATCTCCCGCAGGGTTGCGCGAAAGGGAGGGTTTCTCGAGGAGTAGGTAGGTACGCCTCGAAAGAACTCGGCTAGCATATCGAGCGGCCATCATGACGTATTTTCTTATTTTTCTTTTCTTTTTTTTTTCGTATTCTTATTCTTATTGTTGTTGTTGTTCTTCTTCTTTTTCTTTTTTTTTGTGTGTTGTAACGAGCGTGAGAGAGAGGGGGAGAGAGAGAGAGAGAGAGAGAGAGGGATTTTTTAAGAATCTAATTGATCCTAGTGATTCAATGCGATGTAAGTCGTTCGAAGGATATCATTAATTTCATATGCGATATATATGTGTGTGTATGTATATATATATATATATATTTATTTATTTATTTATTATAAGGTAATTGGATATATAAGATAATTAATTCGGCAATGTTTCAGTTATTCGTTACCATCTCGTTTCGTTAATTATTCTGTTTAGTTCTTTTTTCATTAGATCATCAGTAATTTAATATCGAACGTTTGTATAGTAACTATTTGTTGTACTTTTTTGTCGATGCTATTCATGATGTAGGATCTACGTGAACGATTTGAATGAACGATACGAATGATAAGCTCGTAGAATAATTTTATTACGATAGGATAGTACTAATCGTAAAGTTAGTTTTTTTTTTGAACAAAAAAAAAAAGAAACAGATAACCATTCGAATCTAGGATCGCGAATT
>NC_057703.1:2114865-2132365 GCF_014466175.1 Vespula pensylvanica
TGTCAAATCTTAACGATCTTAAATATATATCTTTATTACGTATTAATTTTCTATATCTTTTTATAATATATATATATATATATATGTTATTTTCAATTATATTTCAATATATGTATATATATATATTATTAATAATAATATCTGTTTTTTATGTATTAATATTATACACTGATCGATAATGAGAACTATGATATTTCTTTAATCGTAATTAAACGAAATAATGAATTAGATTATTGTTATGTTTACGTAGTTCGATCGGTATCGTCATGATCGGTGCAAATTTAATTTGAAAACGACTTTTTGATTTCTTCAATATGACAAAATAAGAAAGACAGATAGAGATATAGAAATAGAGATAGAAAGAGAAAGACAGAAACAGAGAGTTAAATATAAATACTTTGATTTTATATTTCAATGTTATACTCAAGTTTAAAACTACGATATTATTTTAAAATAATTGAACGATTCAATGAACATACCTTGGTTGTTATTAAATTCTTGTTTGCTCGATCGATGATCGATATGATTTAAATAATAGCGAGATACAAAGGTTCTATTAAAATGTAGTATAAACGATCGAATTGGAAGTTATTTTAGAAAGAAGAGAGAAAAGGAAAAACGAGGGTTAAAAAAAAAAAAGGAAAAGAAAAAGAAAAAAATGGAGGGAAACGCGTAAGAGGTTCTACTTTATTGCTTTTGTAGAGACAGCTGGCAGCTCCCGGTCATTGCACCTGTTCGACCGATTTTTATATTTAATCGTGAAAAGAAAAGAAAAGAAAAAAGAAGAAAAGAGTAAAGAAAGGAGAAAAAGAAAAAAAGAAAAGAGGAAAGATATCGTCAGCTTAATATATTACCCGTATGCTCTTATTATTCGAAGATAATGAAAATATTTTTTTATCGCGTTAGGAAACAAGTTTCTTCATTCATTATAATAATAACAATAATAATAATAATAAAAAAGAATCTTTCATCGCGCATGTAACTCTTATGAATTATTTAATTAGATTATAAACGTTATTATTCGCTTTTTTTATTCACAAACGAACAACGACAATAACAAAGAAAAAACAATTATGTATATATATATATATATATATATAATCCTTGTTAAGATACGATCGATCGAACATATTGATCGATCGATCGATCGATACGTTTGAAACATTTCATTAAGCAATACGAGTCGAAGTTGTATTGCATAGCGATCGAGATCAAAAACGATATATCTATCAAACGAATTGCCGGTGTCTTTAACTCAGAAATAATATCTTTCGAAATCGTAATCGATTAAACGTATTACCTTATTTAATAGCTGCGAATCGACCATTTAGATCGAACATTACTTGTTCTTTTCTTTTTTCTTTTTTTTTTTTCTTTTTTTTTTGTTTTTGTTTTATATGTTACGACGTGTAAGAGTAATAAAGAAGCAATTTTACAAGCGTCATATCTTGGATCATTCCATATATTTCAATGGGATTATTAATTATAACGTTATCATTGATCTATACAACGTTAAACGATCGTGATATAATAACGAATGATCGTTTCTTAAAATCTCGTACGTTTAGCATTTTAACGAATTATTATTATCGTTGTTATTATTATCATCATTATTATTATCTTCTTAAGAGATCGTCGAATATGTAGGACCGAACAAAAGTTATTAAGTGATATTTAAAAAATAAATCGATTTAGCGATATCCTCGTAATCATTTTCGTTCTAACCCGTAATTTTAATCGTCAACCGAGAGGCACAGGTAATTTAACAATTTCAAGAGAATAAAATCAATCTGCAAGATCTCGAGATATTGAGTCGACGAAGGTTTTTTGATTATTTATTGTTTGAAAATTTTTGGACCACCTTGTTTGACACACGCGAATCAATATGATATCAATTTTATCTCTAGATATTTTTTTCTTTTCTTTTTTTCTTTTTTTTTTTTTTTAGAATTTTATTCGCGTTGAATATTAAAAACCTCTTTCTCTCTCTGTTTCACTTTCTTTTTCTCTGTCTTTGGACAACAACAACAACAACAACAACAACGACAACAACGACAACAACAGCAACAGCTAATTATTACTTTACGAGAGTCATTAAGGCTTTTATAAACTCGTTAGAATTCCAGACGAACGCGGACGCAACGATGCGAGACGAATCGCGAACATAATAATGTTATGTATCGCCAAGACCCGTAAGATGATCGATGATGGCGCTCCTTCGATCGAGATCGACGATACTTTATAAGCTGGTAAAGGAGGAGCGAGATACTGGCATTCCGAGCTGTCGTATTAAGAAAACGAGTTTTGTGCTTGCCCGTTTGGAACGCCATGGCAATGATTTTTCTCCACCTTCCCCTCCCCTTCCCCCTTCCCCCTTCCCCCTACCCCTTCACCCCTTTCTCCCACTCCACAGTCGGTTCATCCAAAAAAAAAAAAAAAAAAAAAAAAAAAAATTCGCGTCGATACATTTTCCAACACTTTCTATTTTGTCCGTCTGTCTGTCGGTCTGTTTACTTATCTGTAATAATTTTTCTACAAGCAATAATCGATCGTTCCAACTGGAGTAGAGCCTTTTTCGAAGGAAAAAAACGAAAAAGAGATAAAAAGATTTTTTTTCCACGCGTACGTTTAGATTTGCATTTCTTTGTATTAAAATAATCTTGTTTGCAATAGTTTCATTTTATTTTTTCTTGGGTTCGATTATTCGCAGCACCGTAGAAGAGATATGAGGAAAGAAAGAGGAGATCCTTTTCATTACGTTTTTTTTTTTTTTTTTTTTTTTTTTTCTACATATCCTCTCTCTTTTTCTATCCGTCTATCTACAATAATTTCTCATTCAAATAGTTTGATCGTTCAAAAAGGAAAAATCAATCGTATTTAAAGATTTTTTTCCTATCGAAATTCTTTTTTATTCATATATTCCCCCCCCCCCTCTCTCTCTCCTCATCTTCTATCTATTTATCTATAATACTTTCTTTTCGATTAAAATTAAAAGAAAAAAAAAAGAGAGAGAGAAAAGTAAAATTATAACAAAACAAGAATCGAAACGATTTCCTAACGTTCGTTAATTAGTCCAATTAGAGTGATGGCGATTGCCAGCTAATTAATTCGGGTATAGGTAAGAAGTCTTTGATCGTATATGTATCTATGTGATAATCACCGAACGAATGTCAGCACCCATCATATGTACACGCATATACTCTTATATATACATATATACACACACATATATACATATATATATACATAACTATACATCTGTCCGTGTGTTATATGCATAGAGAGAAAGTCGATAGTGGAGAACATGTTTTCGTGGAAGAAACCTCTTGGAATTTGTATCTGAAGTCCCGAAGGACCTGTTTCTTCTTAGCTTCTCTCTCTCTCTCTCTTTTTCTTTATCCGTCTCTCTCTCTCTCTCTCTCTCTCTCTCTCTCTCTCTCTCTCTCTCTCTCTCTCTCTCTCTTTCTCTCATTGACAAAGTTCGAAGTAGCTATACACCTGTAACCGAACAAACCACACTCGGCCAACGGCCACCGGTTTTTTGGAAATAACGAGCTCGAACAATCGCCAGGTGCTTATAACTCTTTCTCTCGTTTAAGTCGATATCCGTTCTAATAACGATACCACCAATTCTGCAGGTTTCTTATTCGTAGATCGTTGTCTTAACGAAACGTGTATTTGTTATTCCTGATTGACATTCTTTAATTTTTTTTTTTTTCCTTTTTCTTTTTTTGAGAGGGAGAATGTGGGCTTTGAATCAGGGAGTCTACTACGTGACTACGTCACTAATGCGAACGACTGGAATAATGTGTTGCTTTTTTATATGTGCATTTATAAATCGTTCGGTGGATATGTTTAGTGTCGGTATTATATATTATGTATTCCGATAGTTATTAATATTGTTATTAATATAGTTTGTTTGGTATTAAGATTAGTATTTTAGGAATTATTAAAAGTGACGATATGAAACGATCGACGCTGTTTTCAACGTGATAATAGTAGTAATTCGATTTCGTCGATTTTAATTAACGATAAAAAAGAATTATGAAAACAATTATAAAAGAAAGAAAAATGAAGGAAGTCAAATAATCGAGAAATAATTGAATACAACAGTACGATCAGAATCATACCTTTCGTTTAATAATTTACGAACGTTCGTTAAACATGTTTGGAAAATTTTGAAAAAATTTTATAAACGGAAACAAAAAAAAGTTAATTCGGTTGTACGAGAACGTCGTTCGATTCAAACGAAATAAAATCTACGCGGTTATTAACGATATCTCGTTATTCTTGAAAAATTTATCGAAATGAAAGGGGGGAAAAAAAAAAAAAGAAAGAAAAAGAAAAAGAAAAAGGAAAAGAAACACCTAAAACAGTTGAAAAATAATTGATACAAAGAACGTAACGTAACGTAACGAGTATCATGAAAAATTCGTTGAAAACTATATATCGAACACGTATTATTGTATATAATCGTTGTATATTAAGTTTAATGATCGGATTATAATGGGATACCTACTATGGTTGTTTCTCCTCCTACGTTAAAAGCAATTTAACGTGATACGTTTCGTTCGCATAATCGTCGAAGGATCGATACACATACATACATATATACATACATACATACATACATATATACGTACGTATGTATACGTACACTTATATTGGATCATTGATCGACCGATCGATCGATCGATCGTTCGATCGATCGTTCGATCGAGGACGCGCGAGTCTTATTTTGTTCTTTCTTTCTTTTTTCTTTTTTTACTTTGACTCTTGTTCTTTCTTTTTACTCGTTCCTTTTTGCACGTTTTTTATTTACTTATTTATTTATTCATTTATTTATTTATTTATTTATTCTTTTCTCTTTTACTTCATTCTGTTTTTGTTTCTCCCCTTTTCTCTTTTCTCATCGTCATAAGGTATCCGAAAATTACTCGTCGATTTCTCCCTTTTCAAAACGAGTCATGTTAAGCGATGATGATCAAGCGAGGTACGAGATCGCATAATCGATAATACTCTTTGCGAACACGTCGAATGAAGAGAAATTTTCTAACTAATAAGGAATATTCTGGGGTATGTAACGAACGGTGTCTGTGAACGATTATTCGCGACTTAATGGAAGTCATTAATTTCGATACGTCCGATAGTTACGCCGGAGCTCTATCTCTCTCTCTCTCTCTGTCTCTGTCTCTGTCTCTCACACTCTGACATACACACGCTTTATCTCTCTCTCTCTCTTTCTCTTTCTCTTTCTCTTTCTCTTTCTCTCTTACTCTCTATACCCTCATCGCTATCCTTTTGCACCGTAATTAATGCTTTATCGATCTTCCCTCGGCTACGTCGAAAATTCAAATTTCCGACGGGTGATGCGTGCCGAGTATACATATACAACATATATATATATATATATATACACATGAGTATGTGTATGCATATCTATATATAGAAGTGCGTATGCTTTTACTATGGACATGATGAAGCAGATGGTTCGGAGAAACGATATCACGGACTTTTTTTATCATTATCATTATTATTATTATTATTATTATTATTATTATTATTGTCGTTGTTGTTGTTGTTGTTGTTGTTGTTGTTGTTGTTGTTGTTGTTGTTGTTGTTGTTGTTGTTGTTGTTGTTGTTGTTATTATTATTAATATCTCGGTTTTTCTTTTTTCTCTCTTTTTATTCTTCTTTTTTTATTTTTTTAATTTCTCAAGGTCAGTCGCAAGAGAAATGTTTCCCTTCTGACTTTAATAACAAATTGAAAGTTGGATTAATTATTTATTGAAAGAGGAGCGATCCCATAGGGATAGAAACGAGATACGATTTGAAATAATTTGTTGATACGTCGGAAATTATCGTCTACCTTTAATTTCCATAATGAAAGTGATTTTGATAGTGCCGATCAGTGTGCTGTATAATCCAAGTTATGAAAGCGATTAGCTGAATGCGCGATTAAAACAATGGTCCATCAGAATTAGAATTAGAATTAGAACGCTCGTCGCAATTTCTATCGATCTCCGATCGTTTTATTCTTTTCTTCATTTTCCTTCTTTCTTTTCTGTTTTTTTTTTTTTTTTTTGATTCAAGGTCAATCTTAAAAAAGTTCTTTCTTTCTTCGAGAAAATATCCAAAACTTTCTAATAGCCTGCGTATTATCGAACGAAAGAGAGAAATAAAAAAAAAACAGAAAAAACCGATTAAAAAAAAAAAAAAAACGATTTGTCGTAAACAGCTTCGAAATACACACACACACACACACACGTAACAGTCACATATACACATATCTACCTTTAATTTCCATAATGAAAATGATTTTGGCAATAACAATTTCCGTGCTTCATAATGCAAGGCTTTCAATTACTTTTCGTATTGACGCGCTGAAATGCTTTTGCTATACATGCACTGTGTTCGATATAGCAGAGGGTGAGGAGGAGGGTTGGAGGGTAATGCATCACCGATTAAGTCATGAAAGCGATTAGCGAGCGGTTAAATACATGGTTTACCGAAAATTAGAATTGAACGATCATCGGAGCTCGGCAGTCGATGATCGTACTACGAGGGTGTATATATCTCTATCTCTATCTCTCTCACATACATTCTCCCCTTCTATAACATTTCTTCTCTCTCTCTCTCTCTCTCTCTCTCTCTCTCTCTCTCTCTCTCTCTCTCTCTTTCTCTCTGTCCGTTTCTTTCCATCTCTCATACGTTACCCGACAGTTCGATAATCGATTCGGACCAGACGCGTTAATTATTTATCAGGTGGCACGCGCGACTGGCGATCGTCCAATTAAATTAAAGCAGAATGCCGGATCCTGGGCTATCGGCGTTTCTGCAAAACCCTTCTTTACCCCCTACACCCTCTACAACCCCCTACAACCCCCTACAACCCCCTACAACCCCCTCCATCTCTTCACCACTCTCCATCCACTCACCTCTAGTCATCTCTTCTCACCACCAATCCTCCTATCCTCGTATCCCCCCATTCCCCCTATCACCACCACCCCATTACCCCCACTCTCTTCTCCATACCTTCCCCACCCTACATTTTCAACTCGCTATCTGATTGACGCGAGCTGCCAAAGTGTTTCGCCGCGGCAGGCTACGTCGGTCCAGTTTCGCAATGATTCGATACTTCGAAAAGTGGATTCGAATTTGGCGAGTCCATTAAAAGTCGTGTTAATCGTTCTCTGATATCGGAGAGGACATTATCATTTCCGATCGGTCGATCATCTATCTCTCATTTTATCGCGACTTTCATTTAATTTTTCTTAAGTTTCGCGTACGCTCTTTTTTTCTTTTTCTTTTTTTCTTTTTTTTTTTTTTTTTTTTTTTTTTTGATAATACGTTCAATCGATCGGCAAGGTTCGTTGGGAATTTTTGTTGAAAGGAAGTATTGAAACGTCGTGAATTTTATTTATTTAAATTGACGGAATAATTCTTTCGTAAAGAAGAGGAAAAATTACAAAAAAGATTGTAGATATTTGATTAAGTAAAGGAGTTGTTGAGTTTACAACAAAATAAAAGAAAAGAAACGATAGTAATTATAAATAAACGTACATTAAATAGTCTCGATGAAAATGAAGCAACTAAACCAAAGAATGAAACCAATGACGATAAACGAATCATCAATATCAACGTAACCGATATCAGAAAGAAAAAAATTACAAAAAGAAACAACAAAGATAAAGAAAAGAAAGAGAAAGAAATGATAAAAGGGAGGTCGAAAATTGCAATCACTTTATTTATTTAAATCGGCGAGATTCCTTCGTAAAAGAGAAAAAGAAAAAAGAAACGAAGAAAATACAAAAAAAAAAAACAAAAAAAATCTTCAAACATCTGCAAAGATTTCGATGTAAAGTAGGCATATACATAATATACGAATTCAAAGAAGGAGTAGGAGTGGGAGTAAGAGTAGGAGGAGAAGGTGGATGAGATAAGAGAGAGAGAGAGAGAGAGAGAGAGACAAAAAGAGAAAGATAGAAAGAGAGAAAGATTGAAAACGTCAACACGTCGAGTGGCGGAAGGACAAATCTAGCGAGGGAACCTTAGCCCGGGCCAAACGCAAAGGGCTCGCCGGCCACTCGAGGACGGCTTCACATATTTGTATTCTACTTTGGTCTGTTTGCCGAAACATAATATTTCGGCTCTTGTACTTTACGTATACGAGAGGTAAAGCGTTTGCTTGTGTCTCGTTTGCGTTTGCGCCACGGCGAGACGTTTTTCTTTTTCTTCGTTACGATGGGCCCGACTACACGACCCCCTAAAACCCTTCCCCTTCTGTCAAACCATTTTCGTCGTTAAAAAAGAAAAAAAAGTAGAAAAAGAAACGAGAAGAGAAAAAAACAAAAGTATATGCCGGGTCAAACACGGTTTTTTGTCCTTCCTATATTTTTTCTTCGTCTATGGATCTTCGAATTTTCTTTTTTCTTTTTCTTTTTTTTTTATCTCTATCATTTCTTTTTCCTTTTCTCACTTTTTTTCTTTTCTTTTTTTTTTTTTTTTTTAAATTCATCGATCTTGTAACAGTTATTATCGTGAGATATTTTTTCGTTCGTAATTCATTTCACATTTATGAATAATTCGGAATTAAAGAAGACACTGGCTGTTCAATTTCAATGTTAGAGAGAAAAATGAAATCGCGTAAGTGTATACGGAGATCGTGATTCATTTTGGATTATCGTAAAGTATTAACTATCGACTCGATGTCGAGGACTATTTCTAATTTTGAATTTGTATATTCTATTGATCTCCTTATGAATTTTATCCCCTTTCTATCCTTCTCTTTCTATCTTCATCGCAATCGTATGAAAAAGAAATTTCTATAAAGTACGATATTACGAATGGAAACGATCGTTGTTCTCGTTACATTTCAATCGATAAATCAATTCCTATTCAATTTCTAATCGATTGAAACTTTTACGAAATCAAATAATATCGTTATACCCACGCGCAAATATACACAAATGTACACACACACACACACACACACATGGATACATTACAGTAGATCTACGGGTATACGAGAAATAATAAAAGAAATTGAAAATGTTTTCGGGGGGTTGAACGATAGGGCTAGAGAGAAGGAATGAAGAAAAAAGAAAAAAAGAAAAAAAAAGAAAAAAGAAAGATAGATAGATAGATAGATAGATAGAGAAAGAGAAACAAAATAAAAAAGAAAACAAAAAAAGAAAACAAAAAAAGAAAACAAAAAAAGCAAAGCAAAGAAAAGAAAAGAAAAGAAAAGAAAAGAAAAGAAAAAAGTCGCATCGCGCACATAGGATCGTGCAGGTTCGTAGAGCGTTCTCTTTCTTCGGGGGTGCTTTGTATCTACCCCCGTAAAGTTTCTTCGTTCGACAAGGTTCGGTCGGTCCCGCGGTGGTGCTACGGTGAAAAAGCGAGAAACGGTGGAATAGGCGAATCGAGCCTCCCGCTTCCCACTTCCAAGTTTTTCCAGGGGGGTAGCTGCGCAATCATTTGTTCAACACACCGCCAACAAATCCAATACGCTAGCAGTCGGCTAGGAAGCACACGGATTTTCTCTCGCGTTTCCTTTTCCTACTACTACTACTACTTCTTCTCTTTTTCTCTCTCTCTCTCTTTCTTTTTTTCCTTCTTTCTTTCTTTCTTTCTCTTTCACATATTGCATCTATCTATCTCTCTTACTCTCACCCCCTTCTTTTCGCTTTCGGTTAACCGGAGGCGTATACCAAGGCTACATGCGGCGTATACACGATGAAACACACGTATCCTAGTTCACGTACACGTGAATGTACATACATACATACATACATATACATGCATACATATATATATATATACACACATATGTACGTAAGTAGACAGAAACCTATAGGTATATATATGTGTGTTTTTGTATATATATATATATATATATATATATATATATATAAAAAGGGACGAGCGCGAAAAGCACTTCGCTTTCTCAGTGATGGTTACATCGCCCGAGCTTCGGTAATACCCGGAGCTCCCAACTCCCTACAATCCTTGTCTTCTCCCAGTTGAAACGAGACGAACACGTGAATGTCTTTCTTTCTCTCTCTTTCTCTAGGTATGAGTATATGTGTGTGTGTGTATGTGTGTGAGAGAGAGAAAGAGAGAGAGAGAGAGAGATGATTCTACACACGCCTCTTGGATTCGAGATTGGCATCGAGAAGAATCGATTTATCCAAACGCCCGATAAGAGGAACCTTTTATAATTTTTCTTTTCTCTCTCTTTCTCTCTCTCTCTCCCTCTCCCTCCTTTTTTCGTGTGAGCTTTTCTTTCTTTCTTTCGTTTTTTCTTTTTTTTTTTTTGTTGTCTTTTTCCTCTATTTTTTACTATATTATTCATTTCCATAACTAATTTTTTAGAATATTTTGTTTGATCTTGTCGGACATTATTCTACTGGAACAATCGACGGAACATATTCGGATATACATATATTCACTTTGTTCTAATAAATGTCTACAGAAAAAAAAAAAAAAGAAGAAGAATATTCTCATATTGTAATTTTAGATAACTTCGTCCGACTTTGCCCGACATTTACTACTAATTCAATTCGCTTCGTTCTATAAATATCTACGAAAAAAAACAAAAAAAAAAAAATGGAGAAGAAAAAATGTTCTCGTACTGTAATTTTAAATAACTTCATCGGACTTTGTCCGACATTCGCTATTCGCACAATAATCGTCCTAGCTTCAAATTCGCTTTGACCCATATATAAATGTCGTCCGAAAAGGAAAAAGAGAAAAAAGAAAAAAACTTTCCTATTGTAATTTCATACAACTCCGTCTGACTTTGTCCGACATTTGATGCTATCGAAAAAAAAGAACAAAAAAAAAAAAAGAAAGAAAAAGAAAAAGAAATCAACGCGTAACTCGAAATACATATACACACAGTGTCCTCTTAGAAATGTTTAAGAAAAAGAAGAAGAAGAAAAAAAAAGATATTTCCATAGATCGTAATTCTATAGGATCTCGTCGTAACATTTGTTAGAAAGGATATCTGTCAAGAAAAAAAAAAAAAAAAAAAAAAGGAAGAAGAAAAAAGAAAAATCAAAAAAGGATAAGCGATAGAAAGGAAATAAAAGGAAAGAGAGGAAAAAAGAAACGGAAGAACTAACACATAATAAGCACATAATTATTCTCCGTATAAAAAGTATCACGATGTATGTTTTACGTGAGTGGAAGAAGATTTTCCTTCGACAAGGAATTCGTTTGTATCATTGTAAGATGAAAAAAAGAAGAAAGCTGGAATCTTCTTTTTCTCGTGGAATTTCTTCTATTCGCGCGTTGAGGATTGACGAGGGCTGAAAGAGAGAGAAAGAAAGAGAGAGAGAGAGAGAAATAGAAAGAGAGAGATAGAAAGAAAGAGAGACAGAGACAGACAGAAAACGTGAGGAAACTTTGGATTTATTTGAAGAAACACTTGCTTCTCTCTCTCTCTCTCTCTCTCACACACACACACACACAAACACGCATATACAGTCACTCATTCATTCTCTCTCTTTCTCTCCTTTCACACTTTCCTTCTCTCCAATCGAACGAGGAACGAGTCACATACGCGTTGGAAGAAAACGTACAACGGTTGAGAGGGTGAAAGAAGGGGGTGAGAGAGAAAAAGGGGATGAAGAAGAGGAGCGTACGAAGAAGCCGATTCCTTAATATCCCCAAGAGACTTTAAGGGATGAGATACACATCGCTTGGGGTTGGGCTATCTATTCAATATGCCTCCATTATTTGGTAGGTGATAAGGTGGAACGATGGCGATGGTGTTGGTCCGATGGTGGTAGTAGTAGTAGTGGCGATGGTGATCGGTGGTGGTCGGTGATGGTCGGTGGTGAGATCGGTCGGTGGCGGTCGGTCTTCTCTTCGATTCTCTCCCTTCTTCTATTCCTCCCTCTTTCGATCCTCTCAACCCCGTTGCAAACGGGCCAACGACGAGCTAACTCACTCGACCTACGAGATATCTTTGTCTCTCTAGGGAGTCGTGCGATGAGCGATAGCCCTACTATCCTCTCTTATGACTTCAAAACACCCTATTCTTTCTCTCTCTCTTTTTCCTTTTTCTTCTCTCTCTATTTTCTGTTTCTGTCTGTATGTCTGTCTGTCTGTCTATCTGTCTGTCTGTCTGTCTGTCTGTCTGTATGTATGTATGTATGTATGTTATCCTCCTTCTTTTTCTCCTCCTTTCACACTTACACCTCTTTCTTATTCTTTTTTTTTTTGCTTCGTTTTCTCGTTTTCATTCTTCTAATTCTTCTTCTCCTTCGTTTTTCTCTTTTCGGTTTCGTTTTTCTTTGTTTTTATTATTCTTCGTTTGTTTTCTTTTCTCTTTTCGGTTTCGTTTTCTTTTAGTTTCATCTCTTTTTTCTACCCTTTTTTTCTTTCCTTTTCTTTTTTTTTTTTTTTTTCTTCTTCGTATCTCACCCTCATCCGTAGGATAGCTCTTTTTCACTCTGGGCTTGCACGAGTTGTGTTTTACATCGACGAGAAATCGTACGTACGATGTATCAGCGAATCGGCGTTTAAAAGTTTCCTCGTACGTTTTCTTCTTCTCTTTTCTTTTCTCTTCTTTTTTATTTTTTTTTTTTTCATCGAGACACCTATCTGTCGTTTTAATGAAATAGATTTATAATAAAATAAACACACACACACATATATATATATACATACGTATATCTACCACAAATCTCTAATTTTCTCTATATTCTTCGTTCGAAAAAGTTTCTTCTGATCGAGAAACAAAAGTAAAGGAAAGTAAACAAAAACTTTAATCACTAAAGAATGACAAGAACCTCGTCGTCGTATCTCCTTGCTCGTTATACACCTTCGCCCCAAGAACCAAAAAAAAAAAAGGAAAACCCAAAGGAGAACGAAAACAACGGAGGAAATTTCGGAGGAAAGAACAAGAAGGCACAGAGAAAGAATGAGGAAAGAAAAAGAACAAAAAAAAAATAAAAGAAAAAAATAAACAAACGAACGAACGAACGAACGAACGAACGAACAAAGAGAGAACCGCGAAAGAACAAGAACGGGAACAAAAAAAGGAGAAGAATAAAAAGAAGAAAAGAGAGGAGATAAGAAAAAGAAACAAAGAAAAAAAAAATGAAGAAAAAAAAAATAAAAGAAAGAAAAAGAGCGAACCGGTTTTATAAGAAGTTGAAAAACGATTTCAAGGAAGCGAGTTTGCGGAATGTATAACACTAGCACACATGCTTCTACATACATATATAGTATGTATAGATACACTAGTGACGTGAAGTAGTAAAAGAGAAAGAGAAAGAGAGATAGATAGATGGATAGATACAGAGAGAAAGAGAGAGAGAGAGAGAGAGAGACGTTTTCGCTCGGGTAAGCGAAACGTTATACACCCCCGCAAACATATGGGCCCTATTGTGTACCCTTAGAGAGAGAGACTCACACCCCCCGGCGCGGTTTTACCGGCGCGCCGTCGAGATACGAGCCGAGATACGGCTCTGCTGCCTTTATAGACTGTATACACCATGTTTCTTCAATGTGGAAACCTGCACACTCCAGAGGTAACCTAAAAACCCGTCTATACTCGATTCCTACCAAAGCCGAGAGAATAGACGGAACGTGTTCGAGCGTGATCGCGAAAGCAAAAGGTCGATGCTTTCACGGCTTTAAGAAGGAGAAAGAGAGAAAGAGAGACGAAAGGGTGTCGGAAAGAGAGCGAATAGATTTCGTTAGAATTTATTTATGTAGATACATATGTACGTACGTACGCGTGACCGTCGTCTAATGCTACTTTATCGCATGATTTATTATCGGATTCGAATTTATTTTCGCACGTTGATCTTTCTCTTTTTTCTTTTCCTCTTCTCTTTTTTTTTCTTTCTTTCTTTCTTTCTTTCTTTCTTTCTTTCTTTTTCTAACGACACACTCTTCTTCTTTGCCGAAAGTAATCGGTGGACTGATTTTTTGTTTGTTTGTTTCTTTTTTTTATTTTTTTTTCATTTATCCTTTCTCTCGTTTTTTAACGTGACAACGAATGGTTTTCTAAGTTAGTGAACAAGTATCATAACTACTCGAGTAGTGTAGAGCGTTCTTAAAGAAAATAAAAACTCAAGTTGCATGGTATTTCTTGTTGATATAAAAGAAGGAAACGTTGCTTTCAATTATCCAACATAAAATGTTTATGTTTCGACATAAATTTCGAGATGAAGAGGAAAAAAGATCAGAAAGTAACATTTCGATAAATCCTTTATTACGAAGTATGCATTTTTATACTTGTTTAGTTATTATGAACGCGATATGAAACGTTTGCCAATCGAACGATTGCTAAACTTTCAATAAAATATTAAACTGTGCGAATATGCGTAATTTCAATTTTTCCAAGACGAGTTAAAATAATATATCCCATCGTGCATGAAAAGCTAAGCAAAAAATGGTGGGTCAGTTTTTATCTAACCTCAAAAAGTTAACCTATCTAACGACGATCGTCGAATCTCTATAGTAATTGTTTTTGTTTATTCATTTTTTTTTTTTTTATTTATCGATTTATCGCGATTAGACGATGAGAGTAAAGAGACGAAAGCTCGAACGTATTTTTTTTTTTTTATTTTCGTGCATGCTTGTTTCGTACGCTTCCTTACCTCCTCCATTTTCTCTCCCCCCACCACCCTCACTCCCCACTCCTCTCTCCTCCCTCCACACTCTCAACTTCCTACTCTTTACTCCTTATTCCTTACTCTCCCACTCTTTCCTCGCTTTCTGAAGAATGAACAAGGAGAATGAAGAGTTAAACGAGAACGCGGAGGTAATTACGTTGAAAACAAGAGCGAGAGAATTCGTGCCTTGCGAACCGAACACGCGATCTTAACATTTAGAGATCGAGCTCGATCATTGCTTAGTACTTGCCAAGGAAAAAGATTAACAACCTTTAAAATGTCTCGAATATTTCTTAGGATACATGCATACGTGTATACGTACATGTATACGTACATACGCACAGGTGCAAAAATTTATGATATAGTTGAAAAAGTTATGCACAGTGGTGCACACCAGACGGTTTGTATCAGACTATGTAATACTTCTCTTGTATCGTGTTAACCATCGCAATATAGGGTGTGCGCGCGCGTGTTTTAAAATACCCTTAGGAGACGACCCAACGACCGTATCGTATCTATGTTGCTACGTATGTAAGTACGAGACCCCATAAAAAGTAAAGGGTCGGCTCTCTTTCTCTCTATCTCTCTAAACGAACAACGAGAAATATTCCATTTATTAAACTCACGAGCATGCTCGTAGTTCTTTCTTTCTTTCTTTTTTTTTTTTTTTTTTTGAATTAATTAATTGATCGATCGATCGATCGATCGATCAATTAATTTATTTCACTTCTTTTTTTCTCTCCCCATTGTTTCTCCTTCTCATTAGAAATAATTTGAATATTGACAGGATTATGAATTTTTTTGTTTGTTTTTTTTTTTTTTCTTTCTTTTTTTTCGTAATTTATCTTTTGTCATTATGTGTTGTATTATATTGTAATTGTATACTGGATAGATTATAATAAGTTCGTCGAAATCGTAGAATGAAACATTGTACCACGTCTAACGTTATTTCATATCGTTAAATCGATCAACGTGACATTCAACGTGGCATGAAATTATGAAATTTGTCAAAATTCGACGAGTCTATTCGAACGATACCAACTGCAATTACTAATACTTATGTTAAATACTCATTCTCTAAACTAACTTTCCATTCTAACAAACTATCGATATTTCAGTTTCGTTCGATAATTACTTTCCCGTTATAACAAAAGTAAGAAAGAAATTTGATAAAAAAGATCGATTATCATTAATCCTTACGCTTCGTCGTACTCGACGTATCTCTACGATCGTCATCGTTATCTTGGTCGTAATCAATTTTTTTTTTTAACGTCAACTTATTTCTATCGAATTAGATTTATCGATTAAAATTCGTTGATCGAGAGTTTTCTTTTTCTTTTCGATAATCTTCTCGTTTCTTTGTATTTTTTTTTTTTCACTTATTGAATTAAAGATTAATTGACCCGACGATTCAAGTTCTTAAAGTACCCAAATAGTAGGTAATTGTCCGTGCATTTATGACGGTACGACATAAGGTACCGAAGGTTTCGAAGGTTCGAATGATCGCCTGGAGAAACTCGGGCCACCCAGTTACACCGCAGTAATTAAGCATCCGTGGTTCGTCGCGCTAATGAGGAGTTTATCTTATGGTTCTACTCGTGGCCCCCATAGCCTTCTTTCTCTCTGTCTCTCTCCGTTTCGTTCTCTTTCTCTTTTCTCTTTTTTCTTTCTTTCTCCCCCCCCTATTATCTACCTACTACCTCAACTCCTTGCTTCTACCGTTTCTTCCTCCTGCAACCCCTTCACCCTTTCACCCTTTCACCCCTTTACCTCCTCCCACTCCCCTCTTACGACGCTCGATTCCTATCTTCCATTCTGACGGCCAGTCTGACGACAAACAAAAGGAGAAAAATGTGATTGAAGTGATTAAGTTTGTCATATATAATTAACGGGATATTATGTGTCTGTCTCGCGAGAACACAAATGAGCGATACTCTGTCTCTGTGTTGTATTATTTTCTTTTTCTCTTTGTTTGTTCTTCTTTCGGTATTGTTTAATCGCGTAACTGTACTGCACTGTGCTATACTCTGCTGTATTGCGTGTGTGCGTTTTTTGCGAGAGAGGAGGAGTTTATGTATCGTAATTATAATTGTTGAGAGTATGCGATATAAGTATTTTAATGTATTTAAATGAGTGTTAGAGTATATGAAACACGATTTCTGAAACACGATCGATCGTGAATGTAATATTTGTTTAGAGAGTTTTCTCTTTCTTTTCGATAATCTTCTCGTTTCTTTTTATTTTTTTTTCATTTTAGATACATCTTTTTTTCATTTAGATATAAAGAATAGAAAAAAAAGAAACGAAAAATAAAATAGTAAGAAAGACACACACACACACAGAGAGAGAGAGAGAGAGAGAGAGAGAGAGAGAGAGAGAGAGAGAGAGAGAAAGAAGAGAAGATAAATAAAAAATAGAAAAAAAAACAAAAAATGAAATATTGAGAAAAACAAAGAGAGAGAGAGAGAGAGAGAGAGAGAGAGAAAGAGAAAAAAAAAGAAAGCAAGAAAGAAAGAGAGAGAGGAAGAGTGTTGAAGGAAGACAAAAATTGAGGTAGAAAGAGAGAGAGAGAGAGACGATGATAAAGGGTGGAGGAGGGTGGTGTGGAAAAAAAGGGGGTTGAGAAAATCTGGTGATCAGGATGCGTCGCGAAGACTCGTCGAGGTATTTCGCAGAACGAGGAGGAGGCAATCGGATTGCGGTCATGGCACGCATACCGAATGAAAAAGGCCGACCATGAGTGGGTGAAAGAGAGAAAGACTGAGAAAGAGAGAGAGAAAGAGAGAGAGGTAGATATAGAAGAAGAAAGAAGAAGAGAAGATGAGTTTCGTAGAATATATTAATTTAGGGCGATGTTGGCG
>NC_057703.1:2137365-2172321 GCF_014466175.1 Vespula pensylvanica
AGAGAACAAAAATAATTAATAAATAAATAAATAAAATAAAATTGAATACATATATACATATAAGATATTAAATATATATATATATATATTACTATATAGACATATAATATTAAATAGATAATATATATAGCGTGTATACGTATGTTGATTTAATATATAAAACAGGATACGATTTAATATTCATCCATATGAAATTTATCTCTGATAAAATTCTTTATTATTATAATCAACACAATAGACTTTTGGCGATCATTTTCATAAGTATAAAGGTAGTTCGTAACGTCTGCCATAAGTTCTCCCTCATTTAAGTATATACTTACATTTCACGTTTTTTATCTACCCCGTAAATCTTACGTAAAAATATAAATATAGACCGGGGAATTTAGCGAACCTTCGAAACGATCTTATTATCCGTATCGACGATCGATATTAACTCTTATCACTTCGTAGATATTATAATAGTTTTTCGATTAACTCTAACTACGTACAATGAAATTTTTACGAGTGAATTTTAAACGTTCTACACACACACACACACACACATATTGTTTTTATAAATATTACGTTTTAATAGATACACGTACATACGTATAGATTTATAGATGTACGAGGATATGTAAACAAAGTTTGGCTCGTACTGCGTATATACGATGAATCATAAGTAGCTGTAAACATTCGTTTGTTGTTAATATTCAAGATCGTTTAAGGAAACAAGGACAAAGTTTCAATTCAATTCAGTCGACTTCGAACTCTCGTTTCGTTAGAACGCGTATAATTTATTGTCTACGAAAGATGGGATAAAAATGTTCTCAGGTAAGCTTAATGTAATTTTAACGATCGAAAGATAAAGAAAAGAAGAAGAAGAAGAAGAAGAAGAAGAAGAAGTAGAAAAATTAGATTTTAAGAAAGTCTCGTAGCGAAGTAATCGTGATTTTCCAAACAACGTAGAAACTATTATAAAACTCGTCGTAGAATTGGAATAGATAGAAAAATGGAAAAACGTGCGCGCACACACGCACATATAGAATTATTTCGTACGACAGACACGATTGCGTTTAACAAATTGCGTTAAAAGCGTTAACAACGATTTATTTTAAGATTATTGCACCACAACAAAAGAAATCAAAAAAAAAAAAAAAAAAAAAGAAAGAAAAAAGAAAAGAATCGAAAGAAAAGTAAGCAACGACTGTAATATATAATATAATCGAAGTTAATTGATATTATCTCAAGTTATTTCAAGTATTTAATATCAATCGATATTTTCAAGTATTCACTAATTAAATTGAAAAGAAGTATTAAGTAATAAACAATCCAATTAAATAATATAACCAAACTAATTGTAATATAATCCAAAATCGACGAATTAACGATATATATACAGAATATATCGTACGGATATATGAAATAATATAATCAAAAGTTATAAAAAAAAGAAGAAAAAAAAAATCGACCATTATTAAACGCTAAACGTACAAAATAGAATCCTTGAAATATTCTTCAGTATTTAACCAATCTCGATATGAAACATAGAAAGAAAGAGAAAGAGAAAAAGAAAGAGAGAGAGAGAGAGAGAGAGAGAGAGAGAGAGAGAGAGAGAGAGAGATCGAGAACACAAAGATACACGAAACATATAGAAAAATAATTCCTAATAAAAAAAAAACCTTTAAATAAAAGTATAGATAGACAAAAAAGGAACGAAGTTAATGCGAGGTTAACGATATTTGACGATAACCTTTGGCGTTAACGAGTAATGATACTACGAGGAGAAAGGGTTTGGAAAAAGGGGCTTAAGTACGCTTTTGATTAAGTTCTTCATTTAATTCTTTCGAACGGGAGAAAGGAGGTGTAGGGAGAGTTAAAAAGAGAGAGAGAGAGAGAGAGAGAGAGAGAGAGAGAGAAAGAGAAAGACAGAGAAAGAGAGATAGAGAGATAGAAATCGGAAAGGTCTCTCCCCTCTTCACCCCCAGCAAACTCCTCACCCAAACCTCCTCTCCCGTTCTCGTTCCCGTTCCTGTTCCCGTTCCTGTTCCCCTTTACTCTCTTCTCCCGTCTCTCGAACTCCTTCCGTCACTAACTCTTACATTTGTCACTCTGTTAATCCCTATTAGATCGGGCCGGATTTGAAAGCCGTACCTACCCCCCCGGAGGCTATGTGCTCTTGCGTGGCAAAGAGTAAGCTCGTTTGAAAAGTGAGCACGCCCCGCAGGGTCGTGTCGAACACTGCAACGAAGAGAAAAAGAGAAAGATAGAGATAGAGAGATATATATAAAGAGAGAGAGAGAGAGAGAGAGAGTAATAGTAGCGAGAGCATGGTTGAGGGAGAAGAGAAAAAAGAGAGAAAGAGAGAGAGAGAGAGAGAGAGAGAGAAGAAAAGAAGAAAAAAGAAAAGAGAGCGAAAAAAGAAAGAAAGATAGAGGGGAGAGAAAGAGAGAGAGAGAAAGAGAGAGAAGATGAGGCTAACCCTCAGGCCCTACTTTTCAGTTCTCGTCGAGCACGATCGAAGATCGATAGCTCTTTTGTATAACGCGCGAAAATTTACCTTACAGATTCTCGCGATTACTCCTTTTCTTAACCCGAACGATTTCACTTTTCCGACGTCGTTGCTTCTTTTTTTTTTTTTTTTTTTACTCTTTCTTATTTTCTTTTTCTCTTTCTTTCTTTCTTTGTTTCCTTAATGAAGAAGGAGAGGGCCAGGGAATGAAAGGTTTTGTACTTTTCCTTTCTCTTTTCTCTTTTTTTTTTTTTTTTGATTTCTATTTCTATTTCAGAAGGAAGAAGAAGAGATGGATCGATCGCTCGATCGAACAAATCGACGAGTAGTGAAATATTGATGAACGTATTGTCGAAGAAAATGTATATATTAAGATTGATCTAGATAATCTGATAAGGTAACGATTATTATAAATAAATCGAGCATATCTCGTCGAAGAGGTTTTATCGATAGAATTAAAAGGAAGGAGATAGAAAGAAAAAGATATCGTCGGAGATCGATCGACGATCATTCGATGATCATAATTATCAATCGAACGCTGATGAAGCGCTTAACGATTCTTAATATATCAAAACACGAACGACAAATTTTTTCACGACGATGGAAAAAAGGAGAAGAAAAAAAGAGAAGAAAAAAGAGGAGGAAAGAAAAGAAGAAGAAAAAATATAAAAAGAAAAAAGAAAAAAAGAGAGAGAGAGAGAGAGAGAGAGAAAAAGAAAGGGTTTCGTTAATGGACAAAGGTATACTCGGAGAAAGATTGCCTCAGGGAGTAATGTCGTCGATCCATCGGAAAGCACACATCGACGTGCCCAGGATCGTGTTCTTCGGCTTGTCCGTGCGAAACAGACAAGCTGCAGGCGGACCAGCGACACGTCCTAATACCCATCGTGAGTTACTAATCCTTTAAACGGATTACCAATTAAACGTGTCGTCTCGTACCGTAGTCTCAGACGAAGGAGGTGGTGTCAAGAGGGAGGAAAGGGGTGGATATGGAGAGAGAAAGAGAAAGAGAGAGAGAGAGAGAGAGAGAGAGGGGGGTAGGTCCAGCCAAGTTTGGTCGTTTGGATACAGAAAGCTGTATGGGTGACTGAGGTGGGTGGTGATAGCGATGGTGGCGATGGTGTGGCGATGGTGGTAGGGTTTTGTCCTCGGCGCCACCATCCTGTGAGATCGTAGCCTGTAACGGGTGTTACGTTTCAAATCTCAACGGGCAGACCCGCTTAAGGGCATGTACACAGCTGCCAAGTGGAAGGGTATTTGCTGTCAACGTCAGGAAACTCGACAGTGGCCCACCTCGTTGTCGGGTGTCGTCGTAGTCTCACTTTTTTCTTTTTTTTTTTTTCTTCTTCTTTTTTTTTTCTTTCTCTATCCTTTCTTCTTCTCCTTTTTATTTCATATGGTATAGTTTTTTCGTTTGGAAAAAAAGACCTCGTTGGAGTTTTCGTAAGACGCCAAGAACGATTTTATTATATTATCGTTTATTTATTATCGTATTTATTAGAGGATTTATTCACAGTTTTATATAGGCGTATGAGAAGAGTGATATCTTAAATGTAAACGCGATGAGTTTAATTTTTTTAACGATTAGAATCTTTTTTATTCGTGAGTAGTTGTATTTCTTTTTTTTTTTTTTTTTTTTTTTAGATATGTATGAGAAATGATAGTTTAAATAGAAACGTGCTTTTTTTTTTTTTTTTTTTTTTTTTTTTTAATAACGATTAGAATCTTTCGAATTCTCACGTGAATACTTATATTTTACTATACACACAAACATATATATGTATAATATATATCCGATTATATACTTCTCATAGATTCTACGAGGAAACGAATCGTGAAATACTGTTATGTGTATCAGAACGATCCCGTGAGATCATGGGATTAAGTCTCGAACGAAGGGTCTCTCGTCCTTTCGAATCGTTCGTAACAGCAAGGACGAAACGTGTAGAGGACAGATCGACAGTATTCGCTTAGAGAATCGTCGAGGGACGTAGCGAGAAATAACGCTTGGTCTAACCAGAGTGAGAAAGAGAAAGATATAGAAAGATAGACAGATAGATAGAAGTAAGTGTAAGAGTGAGACAACGAGAGAATAAAAAAGACAGAGAGAGAGAGAGAAACGACGTCGACCTTTATGCAAGAAGCTAATCCTACTACTAGTTCTCTCCCTCTTTTACCGCAAAGTGAGGATGCCAAACTCGAAAAGTTGAATGGGTAAGTTACGACAGGACATAGAAAATGTATGTCAATCACTTTTGCATCGGTTCGTTGATTCGTCAAGAACTATGATCGACATTACGCTTCGCATCTGTTACCAAATCTATTTGCTCTTATGTTTTGTTAAAAATATATATACGTATACGTATATACACATATAGATACATCGATATACATATTAATATATATATATATATATATGCATATGTATATGTATGCATGTATATATGTATGTATGTATCACGTACGTATGTACATACAAACTATTCTGTTTCTCTACTCGACGATCATGTGTCACTCTCTCTCTTTCTCTACATGTATATATATATATATATATATATATATATATATATATATATATTCGTTCCTATTTCAAACGAATAGGGCTGTCGAGTTGCAACGTAGACCGCAACAGAGCAATCTGGTTATTGTCACGGAGTTTGTTGTATCCTGTGTTTGCGTGCACATGCATTCAACTTTACACGATATATACCATACATAGTTTTTTTTTTTCAGCTGTTTCTCTCTCTCTCTCTCTCTCTCTCTCTCTTTCTTTTAACATTTTTCTATTTTTCCTTTTTGGTTTTATCGTCTCGTTTTTTTTCTTCTCTCTTTTTTTTTTTTTGTCATTTTCCACTCGATTCCAGAGTCAAAACGTTGTTTGCTTGTTCGTCGAAACCGCCGAATCGAAATAGCTCTTTTCTCATTAAACGATATGTAACGGGAATTGTAACAGGAATAACGTAACGCTTATTGAACAGAAGATAATTGATCGACAACTTTGACCATACTTTTTGTCTTTTCGATTGTCGCAATTTTCGATTGTACCTTTGTTTGTTGTTACGTTCCTTCAATCTCACCACCCATCGAACATCGCCTATACCATCTCGTAATTCGTTCACGTTCTACAATTGAAAGTTTACAATGAGGAATCGATATAGATGTCATGTAAACAAGTTGGCCAAGACAAATACAACAAATGATCGACGTCGATGAACGTCTTTGGATGGGACAGTCATGCAACATGATGAGTAATACGCGTTATCGTCCTGCCCCAGACGTTTTTCTTCATGAACAATGCGAGAGAAGCATAGGTACGATAATCCAGCTGAGTCATCGTGTGTCAACGATCAATCACTTACCGATCCGACGTGAGATCGAACTGGTAAAAACCACGTACGTGTTGTGATCCAAGTTTTCTCTTTCTCTCTCTCACTCTCTCTCTCTCTCTCTCTCATTCTCTGTTCGTGTCTTTTTTTGTTAAGATTGTTTTTGTTAAATAGATATATCGATAATGTTATCATTTGATTTTTTCGATTTTAATAATAGTCGTAGTGATATATTTCATTATCTTGTTAATTCTTCTATGACTTATTAATATTTGTATTGATTCGTATAAAAGCTATGAGAGAGGAAGAGAGATAAATGATCGACCATGGAGTGACGTTATATCGAATGATTCGAACTTTTTTTAATAAATATTATAATCTAAATTGATATTGACATATAATATAAATATGTTATATATGTATATATGTATATATGTATTATATATGATATGATTCAAAATTTGTTTAATGAATATTATAATATAAACTTATCGATACACACACATATATATATATAATATATAATATAATATAATATAAATATATTGCATGTTAATAAGTCCATCTATCAACTTCTTCAATTTTAAACAATAACAATCCATAAAAAGATAAAGATACCCTTTCAATTCTCTCTCGAATCAATATAATAATATACTTCTAAAATTCAATATAAAATAAAATTCATCGATCTTATCAATACCAAAAGATATCAAAAAATAACAAGATTATCTTTCGACTCCATCTTAACACCTACGCCATCATCATCATCATCATCATCAACAACAACAACAACAACAACAACAACAACAACAACGACAACCAAAATAATAATAATAACAAAATAGGAGAAGAACAATAAAATCAATACTTTCGATGCAGCCACGTTAATAAATACACAATAATAATACATCTTCTAAAATTGATAAAGAACTTTCGATGACGGCCGAATCGGAAGAGTTTTTAAGTTTGATCAATATTATCTTAGATGACAATTCATAATTCGTAAATGTCGTAATGTCGAAGAACATAACGAAGAAGAAGTTGAAGTGTGTAGGTGATTCCTTCCTCGTGGTCCTCGTTCTTCTCATCCTGTTCGTTCTCCACCTCCTTCTTGTCGTTCGTTGAGATGAGGAAGGCTAGTTATCTCTCGGGGTCGTACCTAACTCCACACTCGACCCCTCTTTCTCTCTCTTTCTCTCTCTTTTTCTACAGAGTAAAGGATAAAGGTGAGAGAGGTTGTTCTGAAAGAAGTGCTTAACGAACTGACGACGATATTATTGTTGTTGTTCGGTCCCGGACGGATTCGACCGACTACCCGTTCCTTTTATCGGATGAGCCCAGAAGGTAGACCCTGTCTGTTCGTTGTTGTGTTGTCCCTGAATCGGTTGCTCACTCATTCTCTCTCTCTCTCTCTCTTTCTCTCTTTCCAGATATTCACTCGTAGAGAGGCCTATGTATTAACCAAAAGAGTTAAAAAGAGAGAAAGAGAGAAAGAGAGAGAGAGAGAGAGAGAGATGAAGAGTGTAAATCGACACGCGTGCAAGACAGAGAAGTTGAAGAGAATGAAAGGACAAGAGAACCTTCCGATTTGACTTTAATGCCGAGGGAGCTTTAATTAACTCCCTCCTATCCTTTTCTCTCGCTTCTAGAGTTGGTATTTACGTGTGTCAGCGGCTTTCGTCGACTGCTTTCCTCTCATCCTTTCGAGCATGTCCGAGGAAAAAGTCCTGTCTACTGAGATTGAGGAGACTGAGACTGAAACTGAGAGAAAAAGAGAATGAAAGGGAGAGAGAGGGAAAGAGGGAGAAACTTTCCCTTAGACGACGAGATTTTATAGTACTATCGTCCATTTCCTTAATACGTGCCACGATACTGGTGTATATATTTAAGAACGTGTGCCTAGATTGAAAATTATATTAAGCGATGTTATCAAATCTTTTTTTTTTTTCTTTCTTTCTTTCTTTTTCTTTTTTCTTTTTTCTTTTTTTTTTCTTTCTTTCTTTCCTTTTTATCTCAAACGAAATAGCTCCAGTGTAGATTTATTTAAATGTATATTTCATGATAGACTTGAACGAGTTACAGTTGCGAATATTATTATTTCTCCTTTTTTTTTTTTTCTTTTTTGTCGTTGATAAATTATAATTACGAATTAAATGCTAGTAGATATGTTTATGTAATCGTATACGTGGGTATATAAGAAAATTAGAAAATCTATTTAATTTTTTACTTATCAAACGTACGTCCGAATAAGTAATTTAAATGTACGATTTAATACCAGATAGTCGATCGTTTTATTTAGAAAATAAAATCAATTATATATTTACAATAGAATTAATCATACATAGGTTAATCATAAGAACGAAGATATATCGTAAATATGATCGCTAAATCGAAATAAAAAGTTAACAAAAAAATGGAGAACATATAATAAAATACAAACTATAACAGAATAACAGATTTGTCAAATCTCTTTTAATAATCCATAAGTATACCATACAATTAAAAAAAAAAAAAAAAAAAAACATCCAAAGAAAAAAAAAAAAAGAAAAGAAAAAAAGCAAAATCAGATACAAAATTTTCGATAGAAATTACTTCGTGTAAAATTATCGATAGGCTTCGGTGACATGTTGCTTAAGTTTTCAAAAGTTAAAAATTAAAGAAAAAAAGAGAGAAAAGAAGAAGAAAACAAAAACCGTTTATCGTAGCACCCTCCTGTACAAAGTTATACCAACTTAATAAAGACCCATAAGACCTATCCACATCCATGGCGATAAAGGTATGCCAGTGAAAGAACCGTTTGCAACCGGTTGTATAGCGTATAACGGAAGCTATATCCAAGAGTAAAGCGTAGTCGTGCGGGCAATACTATCGCCGCCGTGTGCCCAAGCCATCTTCCTACCGGATTCATTAAAGACTTTTATCGAGAGAACACAGAGCCGTCTATGTACCAATTCACTTAACGTAACCAATCTAAAAATGCTCATCAGCAATTTAAAGCGACGAGGGCTTCTCGAGGGACAGACACCGACAGAGATGGGAGATCGGATGGGATGGGAGGGGGTGTGGAGACAAGAGAGTGGGGATTTAACGACAAGGATGGAGAATAGAAACAGAAAAAGATGTATATATATATATATGTGTGTGTGTGTGTGTGTGTGTGTAGAGAGAGAGAGAGAGAGAGAGAGAGAGAGAGAGAAAGAAAGAGAGAAATACTATCTATGGTGGTGAACCAACCATTTTCTACCACAATGACGATTACTTCCAAGAAAAGACTAGTTGCGAGGGTGTGAAGACGAAAGAGGAAGTAAGAAAGAGGAATAGAGAGGGACGTCGTAGTAGACGATGGTCCAAAGTATATAGAGGAAGATCCATTTACGAAATGCTCATCGAGCTTAGAGTCTTTTGGCTTTTTCTTTGAATGTAGAGTAAGGTATATAGATATATACGTATTGCGTACATATACATACACACATATATATATATAGACACATGTATATATATATATATATATATATATATATATATATATATATATATATAGTAATTTCGTGTAGCACGCGGCGCGTGCTAGGTAAGGGTAAAAAGAAGATGGTTATATACATACATATGGAAAATATGCACGGTACTTTTCGCGAATCAGTCGAGATTTCGATCGTTGCGACGATTCGTTTCTTGCAGATATTTCGTCCATTTTCATTCGTTCTTTTTTATTTTTGTTTTTAGTCGTGATAACTGGTTTGTTGATTCGTTTTACGATGTAGTAGAATGTTTGTTTTCTCTTTTTTTCTTTTTTATATATATTTCTTTTTAGTATCGTTAGTTACTAAAAAAAATTACTCGTGCATATGTACATACATACATACATACATACATATATATATATATATATCGATATGATTTAATGGGATAAATTTTCTGGACAACTCAATAGTCGAAATCAAGACGTTAAGATCATCCGTCAAGATGGCACGTAACAGATAAGAAGCTCGTCCTAGCGGCCGCTTATCGGCTGACTCGAGTAAATAGAGATCAACATCGTAATGCGTTCGCGAGACCGTAAATCATGGGTGTTTGCATAAAATATTAATAAGTGACACGAGTCAATCTAGGATTAAGTATGTGAAAGAAAGAAAGAGAGAGAGAGAGAGAGAGAGAGAGAGAAAGAGAGACCATCCAAAGGGATGTTTCCTTTTACTCCCCTTTTTCGAACCCTAACGATACGTATCGAGATATCCCAGCCACTTTATCTATCTCTATTTTATTTTGTTTGTCTTGCCTTTTCCCACGTACAGGGGTTGCATCCTCCCTTCTTCGCTCTTCTATCACCGTTCATTCTCCCTTACCCTTAAATTCGCTCTCTTTCTCTCTTTCTCTTTCTTTCTTTTTCTCTTTTATACTCCGTGACGCTCTTCGACAAATAGTAATAATGCGAATCGACACGTGACGACGTTGTCGTAACAACGACAAACATTTTCCTCTTAACGAATCAAAACGTGAATTCTTAGGCTATAAAAGGGTTTTGACGAAAAAATAGTAGTATTTTCTTTCTTCTTTTCGTTTTTTTTTTTTTCTTTTCTTCAAGCATCATTAATTAACTATTTCTTTCACATATCCGCGTTCGTTGAAATTGACGTTTTTGAGTAAAATACAAGATTCGTAAGATGAAATCATTATATGCGTGTAGGTATAAATGACATATTGAAAGATAATTGGAAATGATCAAACGTACGGATTCTGTACGGGATAGAAAAGATTTATCATTTTTACTAATGAAATATTTTGTAACGATCGTTTGGTAAAACTTCTTTTCATTTCTTTCTTTTCTTTAATCGTATCGATCGTAAGATCAACGTTTCAGATGGATACATTGCAATTCAGTAATAGCGAATACCGTACGAAACTCCGAGTTGTTGAACAGGCCAGAAAGGATCTATCATTTTATTTATGAACTATTTACTATTACACGTGTCTCGTAAAATCTCTTTCTATAATCCACATCAATCGTTAGATTAAGATCCATTCCATTTCGAATAAGATAAATACATATTGAAATACAATAAAAAACGATCAAAATCAATCAGTAGAAAATATAACCGGAATAGAGATTAACTAATCGTGATTAACATCTTAATGAAATTCGCGATTGGAAAGAAAAAGAAAAAATGAAAAAGAGGACAAATAAAAACGTAGACGAACATGACGATGAGAATAAGAAGGAAGAGAAAAAGAAAGAAAGATATAGATAGAGAGAGAGAGAGAGAGAGAGAGAGAGAGAGAGAGAGAGAGAAGAAATATAATAATTCATATCGATAATCGAACCAAGAAGAAGTAGAGTTAGCGAAGGACGATTAAGAGTAACGAGACAATGAGCCTTAGAAAAATTTTCTGCAACGTTGAACACAGTGTTACGGTGTTAGAAGTGGGTGAGGGAAGGTAGGTAGAAGAAGAGGGATAGTAGATAGATAGAAAGAGAGAAAGAGAGAGATGGGTGGTAACGATGATGGTAGACGAGTGTCGGGTGTAAGGGGGTAGAGTGTAGATAGAGAGGAAAAAAATAAGCTTCGTTGGTCTATTCCGAAGCTCGGCTTTTCGACGATGCGTGACGTGTGTACAGTAATTGCGAACGCCTGTATCAGTGACTAGCAGTCGATTCCGACACGTGTCGACTCGTGGCGGGAGAGTTGCTCTTATCTGTTCTCAACCGGCTTTAAACGTACGAGTGTCCTTCTGTGTTTTCATTAACCGTAATAATATATACATATATATATATATATATATATATATATATATATATATTCTTTGGCTAGGATATACGACCATCTTATACTTCAGCTTTGATCGAAGAACAGAGAGAGAGAGAGATGAGACAGAGTTATTAGATAGAGATAGATAGATAGATAGATAGATAGATAGAGAGAGAGAGAGTGTGTGCTTCGGAGCACACGCGTTTGTCAATGTTTGCCAGTGTCGACACCCACCTACTTATGCAAATCATTTAATTTAACCCCTCCATAGCGTGCATCCCGAGAGAGATCGTATCTCCAATCCTATTCGTATTCATTGCCTCAACAGTGGGGAGCTGCTCTCGGTTCGACCCGTAGCAGCCATAGGATAACGTTTCTCTCTCTCTCTCTCTCCCTCTCTCCCTCTTTCTCTGTCTCTCTTTCTCTTGTCTCGATCCTACAACCGACTACGTTTATATCGGCGTAAACTATTGCGCCGACGTACATGTAGTACCTTCTAGTTGTGGAATAAAGAAAAAGTCTTTATCTCTATCTCTCTCTCTCTCTTTGATATTTTCAAAGGGTACGAACGCACTCGTGTATGTATATGTATGTTTGTGTTTCGCTACAAGTAAAAAGAGACAACACGATTAACTCTAACGTTTGCTTGCTAAGCTAGCTAGCTAGCTAGCTAGCTAGCTAGCTAGCTAGTTGGCTGGCTGGCTAGCTGGCTGGCTTTCTCCTGATCGTGTCTCGCGATAAATCACAACGGGATATCTCTGTTGAAAGTATTTTTAAATGATCGAAGATAAACGACATACTTTCTCTATTAAAAGAGAAAACGCGGGGTATATATCGTGGAAAATTTGTCCCGTTTGGTCGATACTATTTTGGCAAAATATCAACGAACAACTCGAAGATCTTTGGACAATTTTTCTTCGCGGTAATCATGTTTCTGGTTAGTATCATATCTTCGTCGTAGTTTTTAACATGGACGATCGATTTTTGACGATCGATGAGATGGAGAAAATTATAGATAGATAAATAAAGAAAGAGAAAGAGAGAGACAATAGAACGATTCGTTGTTAACGTCGTAAATGATTTCTTTTGTCACGTTATATTTGATTGACACATTATATTTGTGCGAGTGATTTTATCGAATTAATGTAAATTGTTTAGAAAATTATTAACAATAGTAATTACGCTGTTAAGATGTAGAATATTAATCAATTAATCGTAAAATTCGTTGGACTCGCTGTAACTCTGATCTTTTGTCGTTTATACGCAGATAAATATTTTACATTTATGTGTGTCGTAACTCGACGAAATATCGGTTAACGAGATACGCCCTATTAGGTCGTGCTTGTTCGATTCTTATCGATATACTCTAGAATTTTTGATCACTTTAAAATATCGATTCGTATGAGATAAAACAAAAGGAGTAGAAAATAATCCATCTTTGTATCTTGATAACAGCGACGTTATAACGAAACAACTGTTAATGATATTAAATTTGTCGTTCTTTTTTTAAACAAACAATTTTTCTTTCTTAGTTTTATATCTGATTGTTAAAATCGATAGGATCGAAGATCGTTATTTGACGTATGTAGATATAATTAGAATGGTTATAGACGGTAAACACTTCGTAATTATCCCGACATTAATTAATTACGGTATCGGTATTGTCAAAGAATAATAATAATAATAATAATAATAATAATAATAATAATAATAACAATGAACAGAAAATACGTAAGAACAAGAAAGATTCGATTAATCCGACCATTTATCAAGAATCTAAAAAAAAAAATAATAATAAATAATTGATAACAAATCGATCTCGATCGTCGTTCTTGGGAAAATAAAAAAGAACAAAAAATAGATAGAGATAGATAGATAAATAGAGACAGACACAGAAAGAGAGAGAAAGATAAAGAGAGAGAAGAAACATACATAGAAATAAATTCAATTTCATTACTCGATAGGTGGTCCGAATGAAAATCGGGAGTCAACGATTACGATTGGTTGGCAATCGTGTTAGGGGACAAGCGTGGCTGTTCCGTGAACAACATCGAGGAGTGACGTATCGTTTCTGTGGTCGTTTTAACCGTTTTAACGGCCGATGGAAAACGAGTGCTCGTGGACCGCATGGAGTAGAGGAGTGCGTTGGATTTCGATTTTCGAGTTCCGAAAAGTGGATCGGACTACCTCCTCCTACTCCTCTACCAGCACCACCATCATGATCACTGCTATTCGAGAGGAATGTATATGTATATGTATGTGTGAGAGAGAGAGAGAGAGAAAGAGAATGTATCGCACGAATTAGTAGCATTGTTAATGCAGTTACGGGCGTTTCATCGTTCGATGATTCCACTCACACTGTATAACAGAGTACAGTGGACATACATAAAGAGAGAGAGAGAGAGAGAGAGAGAGAGAGAGAGAGAGAGAGAGGGAGGCATAGAGAGATATATGTGTGTAGAGAGAGAGAGAGAGAGAGAGAGAGAGAGAGAGAGAGAGAGTGAGATGGTAGCCTCGGGATGACGACTTGACGCAGATGTGTATATCCATCGTGTGATACAACGTGTTGTCATTTGGCCGACTTGTATATCGACTCATACTAACACAGATAAACGCATCACACATACATGTATATATAGAAAGAAAGAGAGAGAGAGAGAGAGAGAGAGAGGAACAAATACACAAACGAGGACAGAGTTAAAGTATTGTCGACCGATATTGCACTCCCACGCGTTTGCTCGTCCTCGAAAATGCACATCGTTGCTATAGTATATAGTATATATCGAGATTAAAGAGTGAAAAGGATGGATATAGACGCGTAAACACGGTAGACACATACATTGGGAGAGAGAGAGAGAGAGAGAGAGAGAGATTTTCTCGTACGAACGAATTCATTTCTAATTCATAAAATCGTTTGGGCTAATTGATTTCTAGAAAAAAGAAATGAATGGAAAAAGAAAAAAAAAAAAAACGAAAGAAAAGTGAACGAGGCAGCTTTAAGCATTTCGTAACGTAAAATGATTGTCTTGCAAACCGAACGTTGCATGCAATTAAAATAATGAAATTTTCTTTGTTAACCGTGCGTGTTCGGGATCAAAACGAACGAATGAATCTCTTTGTCCTGGCGCGTAACACGGACGATATTTCATCGCGACAACCGGGACCACCGGGTATTTCTCTAAGTTTTCCATTAAATTTTTTATTAAATCAACCTGGTAAATATATTTCCGTGTATGAAAAAGAGAAAAAAAAAAGAGAGAGAGAAAGAGAAGGAGAGACAGAGAGGAAGAGAGAGATAGCGAGGGAAGATAAATATTCAAATTCTGTGCACCGTTTTGCAATGGGAGGAAACAAAAACAAAAACAAAACAAAAAAAAAAGAAGGAACAATGAGTGAGAGTGAAAAAGAGAGAGAAAAAAAGATATATAAATATATATATACTAACACACACACACACACACACATATATATATATATATATACATACACATAATAAATCATTTACATTTGAAGCGGATCGTGAAAATAGGATATGCGGACTGCAGTATGGAGAACATTATTCGGTAGAGAGCAATGATTTGTTTTAATACGTGCTAGCAGCAGTCGTATAGTGACGACACCGGGAAAGAGAATGAGTCGGCATAAACGGGCCGCTCGTGTATTCATGTACGCGACGTGTTCTCGCCGTTTGTCGTTCATTCGTTTTTCCCGGGCAAATGAAAAAGCCACCGGTGCATTGTCACGAGCTGCAAACGCAACGAGCAGGAGTATAAGAGGTGGAGGTAGAGGTAGAGGTGGAGGTGCTACTACTACCTACTACTACTACTACTACTACTACTACTACTACTACTACTACTACTACTACTACTACTACTACTATTGCTGCTACTGCTACTACTATCGCTGCTGTTGGTGCTATAGGTGCTGTTGGGTGCTGTTCGGTGGTGGTGATGGTGGGTGATGGTGGTGGTGGAGAGGGAAAGAGACAGGGACAACAACACTGGCGCCAAGAGAGGAAAACGCATAGAAGAGTCGACTGCGAAAACGTCCCACTCGTTTTCTTTATCGTTATATGGAATTTTTTAATTCCTCTCGTGCGTCATCGAGTTTGTCGCCTACAACATCGTCCCTCTCTCTATACCTAACTCTCCTCCTCCTCCTCCTCCTCCTCCTCCTCCTCTCCCTTCTAACTTCTATTCGCGTTTCTTCCACCTACTCTTTTCCAGTCCTACTCTGTCATATTTTATTTTATATATGTGTGTACGTATAAAATTCTGCTTTCATTTCATTCATATTCGATTCCTACGTAATACCACATCGTTTTACGCTTTTTCTAATAGCCTATCGTTTTCTTTTTCTTCTTTCTTTCTTTTTCTTCTAGTTCCTTCTGTTTTTGTTCTCTTCTTCTTCTTTTTAGTACCAAATAACGAGGCGCGCTTTGTTCTGGATTTCTCTCTTTTTATTTATTTATTTATTTATTTATTTATTTATTTATTTATTTCTCTCTTTGCTTTCTTCTTCGAAGCGTGTAGTATGTCACAAGCCTACCTTTTCTACTTTTTTATATTTCTTATTTCTCTTCCTTTTTCTCATTCGAGTGATCCAACTCGCGCGCTTCGTATTTGTAATATAATTGTTAACAATTTTGTTTAAATGTTAATTAGTAATGTTTTTAATATTTAAGCATCTCTCTCTCTCTCTCTCTCTCTCTCTCTACAATTCATAAGGACTCGTTTTTATTATTAACAAGAGAAAACGAATGAAAAAGACGAAAAGAAAGAAAACAAAAACAAAATCAAAACCAAAACCAAAAGGGAAAACAAAGATCACACGAATATAACACACGCGTACGTACGTAACATCGCATAACGAGACAAGGCACAACGTGACAATACATATCAGTAGTAGTAATGGTTATCGTCATTACCAATGGAATAGGCAAGCAAGCGAGCAAGCAAGCATGCAAACAAGCATGCAAGCAAGCAAGCAAGCAAGCAAGCAAGCAAGCAAGGAAGGAAGCAAACAACCAACCAACCAACCAACCAACCAACCAGTAAAGGAGGCGATCGTTCAGCTTGTTCGGTGCGTTTATCAAAACTCTTTATTGCCGGTCCTAACACCGTTGTATTCAAAGCGAGAACTTTTGCATTGTATGCACCATGCTTGGAAAAGTGCAGTATGCTCGTACTTCAATTTTATATATATACATATATATATACATACATACATACATACATACATACATACATATATATATATATATATATGTATGTATAAAACCTGAATGGTTTGAGTTTTATGATTACCCGGAGCTGCGAGAAAATATGCGTTACGACACGTCGACGCGTTCATGTTTTGCCATTCCTCCTCCTCCTCCTCCTCCTCCTCTTCATCCTCCTCATCCTCCTCTTCGTTCCCTCTCTTTCTCGAGCTATAACATACTAGGTGTTGTTCTCTTTCTCTCTCTCTCTCTCTGTATCTGTCTCTTTTTCTTTCTCTTTCTCTTTCGTTCTTTCTCTTTCTCTCTTTTTCTTTCTCTCTTTTTCTTTCTCTCTTTTTCTTTCTCTTTCTCTTTCTCTCTTTCTCTTGTTCTTTCTCTCCTTTTCTCTTTCTCTTTCTCTTCGTCGTATTCGAACAAGCAACGTTCGTCCCCGAAGAGGCCTGCACAAGGGTGCTGTTTTTCATTTGACGCGTTTTTCCTCTTTCCCTCTTCTTCCCTCACTTTTTTCCCTTCTAAACCTCGTTCCTTCCTATTTTTCTTTGACGAAACTCTGGAATTCGACGACAACGACGATAATACCATCTTGTTCTTGAATTTTTTCTTTCTCTCTATCTTATATTTTTTTATCGATTAATAAATACATTACATATATACATGTAATCCTTTACGTTTATTTTGATCGACGTCAATTAAGGAATCTTTTATTATTTACTTTTTATTATTGAAACTCTGATCGATGATTCGATCGAAAGAATGAGAATATTTTTCTCGGATCTATTTACTTATTTATTTATTTATTTATTTATTTATTTAATCGATAATTAAGTAATTGTTTAGTCAATCGAAATAATTTATTACGAAATAATTTATCTATTATCTAGTTATCTATTATCATGCTTCTGTCCATTACGATTTCTATATATTAATATTCATTAATTTGTTATTTATTACTATCTAGTAATACATTATTTATTTTGTTGTAAAATCTTTCAAAAAAAAAAAAAAAAAAAAAAAAACAACCATACCTTCTCTTTCTTTCAACGTGGTCGAATCTATCAATAATAATTCGTAAATCGATACGTATTGATATTACTAAATCAGAAATAACAAATTCATACTAAAACGTAACTCATCATTCGACACGAATAAAAGAAAATAAACAGACAAAAGATATAAATAATATGATCAAAAACTTACGGAAAAATATCAAATTCGATCTTCGTTCACTCATTCATTCGATTGAATTCAATTCGATTCAATTCATCCATTCGTTTTTGCCTGCAAACCATATAATAACATAATCGTCGAGGCCATAATTCGTGTATTACTGGCGAGTGTATATCAGAATTTTTAGCAGGTAATACCGTAACGATTAATTAAAGCGATAAGGTCACCTTGCCGAGCTCGTAATTTTCAACGTACGTACGTACGTACGTACGTACGTACGTTCCTACCTACCTACCTACCTACCTACCTACCTACAAACGTACGAACCGTACGGATTATAAATTATTTCGGGGTGCGAACTATAGCAAACGAAAATTATAGGTAAACGGCCGATTGTTCGAGAGACAAAAAGCGAGTTGGCGTGGCCGCGTAAAATGAAAATTAAGTACCCCGTACCCTCTCAACCCCTTCACTCTTTATCTCTCTCTGTCTATCTCTATCTCTCTATCTCTCTATATCTCTCTATATATCTCTATCTCTCTCTAGATGTTCTCTCTACTCTTCGTTGGTAAACGTGCACGTTGGCGGAGATGAAATTTCACACAACCGTCGAGCGTGTTCAACATACTCGCTATAACGGCCGTGTTATTCCACTAATGCCTGCTGCACCGTCCGTCTATTCGCACTTTTATTCATGAACCACGCGATACGGTTATGCATATTATGATCGTTTACTCGTGTACATACATACACACACATATATGTATATATATATATGTGTGTGTGCACACAAACAAATATAAACAGACAAATGTATTCGGACAAATGATTTTTCTGAATTTTTTATTACGAATAATCCGATGTATTAATATTAAATGAATCGATTGATTTATAGAGGCAATGGCGACATTCTTATTAATAGATATTCATGATTTTTAACGTGATACGTACATATATCGTTTAATGGTAAATAAAAATGTAATTGATAAGGTAATTGAATATCATCAAAGTCGATTAAATTGCTTTGATCATTATTCCTTTTATTGATTTTTTCTTTCATTTATTTATTTATTTATTTATTTATTTATTTATTTATTTATTCCTTTTATCTTCTTTTTTTTCTTACACGTTTTAAATATCGATTTTTTTTATTTTTGTTTCTCGAGAATTTTTCTCGGATCTATTTTTAATGTAAATGATATAAGTGTAAATGTACTAATAATATATACATATAATTGATCAATAATAATACAAAGTAATATAATAAATAACGTAATAACAATTACAATATATATATATATATATGTATGTATGTATGTATGTATGTATGTATGTATACACAAGGTAGACAGTTAATTATTACACTTACATATATAAACCATAAAACATAATAAAGAAAAACAGAAAAAAAGATAGATAAAAAAACATACGAAAAGAAGATTATATAAAAAAGAATTGTCGTATCAATACATAGATAAATACGTATATACATACCTATCATCTACGTATATAACAATTCATATCTATTCAACATTTAGTATATCTATAATACTACTTCGCATTAGTTTCTCCGGAAGTGAAAAGGAACGAGGGTTAAAATTGCTCTTGCGGGGAACCGTTAAGTGCAGCACGACATAAATTAACTGGCGATATTACGACGGAGACACGAGAAAATATTATTGCAGCCGATCCGATGGAAGATTCGTATGGAGAGAAAGAGAAAGAGAAAGAGAGAAGAAGACCAGAGTTCTTCCACTCGATAATAAAATGCTCTCTTTGTCCCCTACTTTCATTCTCAGAGTATAGTGCTTCCGTGTGACAGAAATCTTTTTCTTTATCTCTCTCTCTCTCTCTCTCTTTCTTTTTCTCTCTTTGTATCTGTCTGTCTTTCTCTATCTCTTTTCTTTTTCTTTATTTCACTCTTTCCTATTCGTTCGTACATTTCTCTCTTTCTTTCTTCTTTTATTTTTCTCTCTCTTTCTCTTTCTGTATACATAGGTACATATTGAAAGGATCTCGACAAGGAGTTCCATGTCCTCGCGAGAAACGAGGGAACGACGTGGAACGTCGAAGGACTTTTCTCTACAAGAAAGACAAGACTTGTCTCTTTCTGAATCTTTCTATGTATGTATGTATTATACATCGAGAAGAAGACCTTTTCTCGTTGAATTTATATATATATATATATATATATATATATATATATATATATATATATTATTTTTGTTTTTCTTTTTCTTTTTAGTTTACTTTTCGTACATTTTATTTCTTCTTTCTTGATTATCCTATCGTAACAGTTGATACGATATTTTATTTCTTTTCTATCGAAACACACGTGGATGTATTACGAGTGATTATAAATTTTTATTAAATTCTCCATGTGAGAAAATCAATCTCTAAATCCTATCTAAATTTTGATCATCTTTTCCTTCAATTTCTCTATTTATATTTTCAAATTATAAACTACACTTCGGTGTATCATATTACCGAATAGTATACTTTAACAATGAATACAATTATAAATTTACTTTACATAAAGACATATAATAATGTCAATAATATTACATTTGTAAACAATATATAATAATAACATATACATATATCTAATCAAACCTCAACATATCTTTTTTGAAATAATCCAAGAATCTTATTAACCTAATTCGATAATCATCATTTCACGGATATTCGTTCCACAACAAGTAGAATTATATATAAACCAACAAAATTCGCTTCGGCGTAGAATAGCGTAGATTAAAAATGTTGGTAGAAATTTTAACGTGTGCGCGTCTATGTACATACACACGCTATGTTCGTTCAATGGGGAGGGGGGGGGGGTTTGCCTATATACAATGGGCATGAAATCCGAAAAAGAGGGGAAACTGCGGATAATTGGCCAGAGCCAGTTTGCACACCGTCAAATCGTGAGGTCAATCCGCTCGCACGGTGATCTCTCGGTTCTATTCTTTCTCTTTCCCACCCTCAACGAAATTGAACAAGGGAACGAGAGAAATATATATATATATATATATATATATATATATATAGAGAGAGAGAGAGAGAGAGAGAGAGATAGAGATAGAATGAAAATCGAGGTCGAGCAGGGAATATGGACGACGTGGTCATTCGCCAGCATCCTCTACGTCATCGTACCGTACGTTTCGTATGTACGTACACGTGCTTTTGTATGTACCGGAATCGATTGCGAGTTCTCTCGTTTTTTATCTCTCTCTTTCTCTTTCTTTCTCTATCTCTCTCGCTCTTCTTTTTTTCAATCTTTTTTTTTTTTTTTTTTTTGCAAATAGAGAGGAAAAAAGGAAATAGCCTTCGACAGTCATTGTCAAATGTTATTGGGGAATTGCCTATCTGCAGATTTACTTGTGATGTCGATCTTTTCTCTCTCTTTATATATATGTGTATGTGTGTGTGTGTATATATATGTATGTATGTATGTATGTATGTATGTATGTATCTTTCTTTCTCTGAAAAGAAAATTGAAAAATTTTTTACGACGTTCTCTTAAATACTACGAAGATAATAATTGCTTTTGTTTTTCTTTTGTATTCTTTTTTCTCTCTCTCTCTCTCTCTCTTTTTTTTTTCTTTTTTTTTTTGTTTTAATATATTTATAGGTATATAGTAGAGATTATTGAATGCAAATTATTTCCAAGTATTTGCGTGGATCGAGAAATTGCTTAAATGAAAAATCGAATTGTCATGATGTAAAAAGGAAGAATATTTGTGTAAAACGCTTAGGTGGAATAATAATAATAATAATAATAATAATAATAATAATAATAATAATAATAATAATAATAATAATATAGAAATATAAAGAACAAAGCAATGCAAAACGAAAAAAGAAAAAAAATATTATGAGAAAATTAATTCGCGAGGACAGCGCTTAATGTACGTACACGAGAATTCTACCTTTCATACGTGGCGAACGAGCGGATAGCACGTAGTCCTCGCATTATTTATGAGATTACCGGAGATTATAGGAAACGTGATTCCGATGCCGAGTAGCTTGCTTGCTCCCAAGAGCGATTATCGTATGGTTTGTAGTGTGGGTAATACGTGATCGACGTCCCGACGCCGATGCAACATACAGTGGTTTTGAAAAAAAATAAAAAATAAAAAATAATACTAAAAAAAAAAGAAGAAGAAGAAGAAGAAGAAGAAGGAGAAGAAGAAGAAAAGAAAAGAGATGAAAAGAGAAGAGAAGAGAAGAGAAGAAAAATTCTTGCGAAGTTGTTTAATAAATGCGAGAGAAATATTGAGAAGTGAAAAAACAAAGAAAAAAAAAGAAAAAAAAAAGAAAAAATTCCGGCCGTCGCCTTAATCTCCTTCTTTTCTTTCTTCCTTTTCGTTCTTTTCTTTCTTTTTTTTTTTTCTTTTTATTTATTTATTTATTTTTATTTCGTCTTGCGTTTCGTTTTTGTAAATTTCTGTTTAATCCACCTTGTTAAATAATATATTATACGAGATGCGCATTAACTGGCCAGTCAATTTTCCTTTTCGTTCTCTTTTTCTTTTTCTTTGTTTTCTTTCGTCGATATACTCGATAACATTATAAGATACGTAGTATTATATTTCTTATCTCTTTTTTTGCTTTTGTTTTTTACTTTCTTCCTAATTTGTATTAAGTTCCGTCGGAGAATACGTAAATATCTCACGAGATCATGTCAATCGTTATTCATTCAATCATTCTTTCTTTCCCGTTGAATAATATTAAAAGATATTTATCGCAGTTGTTTGTTTAGTCAATTGACTTGTTAAATTTCTGTTAAATTTTCTTTCTCAATGAATGTTAAAAAAAAAAAAAAAAAAAAAGAAAAAGAAAAGATATATACATATATATATATATATATATACACATTACTATATTACTTAAAAAACGAATATGCAATAATATTTATTTATTTTTTTCTTTTACCTTCTTTTTGATATTTGTCACGCTTTTTATTTTATTTATTTGTCGAATGTGAGATCGGATTTATTATTTTTATTTTATAGTAAAAGGAAGCAAGCTCTTGAATTTTTTTTCTCAGCATGACACGCAGACTCCTCTCTCTCTTTCTCTCTCTACTCGTCTATCACGCGTGTCTATTATGCGTCCATAGAGCCGCGAGAAAGATACACACGAGGGCAACACTAATCTTAGCTGCTCTTAGGGTGGATTCGTCGTGGTATTGCCACTCCGATAAATAAATCAACTCGTAAGCAGGCACCATTAGGGTCCTGTGGTGTGTACGCTGCTCACGCCCCACGTACTACCTTTTACGTCTTTCTCTTTCTTTCTTTCTTCAACAGTCATGCTAAATTTTCTCTCTCTCTCTCTCTCTCTCTCTCTCTCTCTCTCTCTCTCTCTCTCTCTTTCTTTTTATTTTTGTTCTCTGTTATGGGATTTGCGTGCTTCGCATTAAATTTTGAATGATGACTGTTATAATATTGATTTCTACGTTGTTCGTTAAAATGCTTTCGTTTATCTTATCGTTATTTTACGCAATACGATTATGAGTTATTATATTTATTAATATCCGTTATTTCATATATGATTAATATTGTTGAATTTTTAAATTGTTGCATTATTATTTTAAATACGATGAAAAAAAAAAAAAAAAAAAAGACGGAGAGAAAGATAGAGAGAGTATTACGATAGAATTATTATTTTATAGATCAATTGTATTACGAATTGATATTATCATTACTATCTTAAATATGATTAGAGGTAGAGAAGACAATATTGAAGATATAATTAGAGATCATAATTATTATGTGTTATTAATATAAATTAAAATTATATTATTATTACGAATTAAAATCGTTCGTTATTACTTTGGAACAAGAATTGTTATTATTATTATTATTATTATTATTATTATTATTATTATTATTATTATCATTATCGATAAAAATTCGCAATTGTTTGATGAATAGGAACGATATTATCGTTATTATTATGAATGTAAATAATTAAATTACGAAGAAAAATAATATTTATATTGGAATTGTAAGGAAATATGTAGATGAATGAATATGTTGTAAAAATCATGGGAAAGGAGTCTTCGAGCGGAATGATTCCCGTCAAGCTCTTGTCGAGGGTAGAAAAAGTGGATAAACTCGATGGAAGCTGCTCGACTAAGATGATGAATCTAGCTTGGTAACACTTATGACGTACGACTCGGAAAAGCTTCGTGAGGGTGAGTTTGTGAGTACCCTGCAGCTTTGTTTTCCGCATCAATGACGTCGCCCCTGCTTGGATTACCCGGGGTGATCAGCTATGAAATTAACTCGCTCGCTATCCCCCTCCTATACCCTCACCCACCCTCTTTCCTTTCAACCGTTATCCATGCTTTTCTCTGGTGCATTCGCCTGCACGAAATTACCAAAGAATTTTATCTACTTGCTTCCTTTTTATTCTTTTTCCTGTTCCTTCTTCTTCTTCTTCTTCTTTTTTTCTTCATTTTATTTCATTTTATTTTAATAATATTAATATAATTTCAAGTAATTTTCAAGTCGTTTTATTTGTATTTTATTTATTTATTTATTTCTTTGTTTTTTCTTTCTCTATTTTTCTTTTTTGTTTTTTTTTTTTTCTTTTTTTACGAGTCAGTGGTATACGTGAAATTGATGGTATATCAAATTTATACTTGTTACGTTGGAAGGTTATTTATACAATCTTTAAGTTGCATAAAAGAAAAGATTATTTTTTAATAGAATATATATCCAGTTACTTTTTCCGCGTTTATTCTTTACCTATCGTAAGATAATTTCGAAAGATTACAAACTAATAAATCGAGATGATTCAAAACCGAAAGATACCGTCATGTAATTCCTTCTCTTTTCTCTCTTTCTTTTTTTTATCATCATTTTTTATCACAGACGACATATCATATTATCATAACTAATTTCGCAAAAAAAAAAAAGAAAAGGAGAAAAAAGAAAAGGAAAAAAGAAAGCAGTAGAAATAATCCTTACCCGTCCAGAAGAATTTTACAATTCTAATGAGAGTACCATTAAAAAACGATAAACCCGAATGACCCGAGGAACATCACGCGTAGAATAAAAAATCAAGGGTTTTTGAGGGTGTACGAGGCAGATGTCAAACGTACAAATAATTTCGGTTACTCATGAGTAATCGAAATTTCCTGACAAGTCAGCGTCGAATCATTATACCTACCTAAAGATATTTTTTTCTTCCTTCTTTTCTTTTTTTCTTTCTTTTGTTCTCTTTCTCTCTCTCTCTCTCTCTCTCGTTCTCTTTCTCTCTCTTACACTGTCTCATTCTCTGACACACGTACACATATATACACGTACACACAAATACATAACACGTACGTGCTTACGCTTCTGATCCACGGATCTCTGATGAGACGTGACGCAATCGCACGACCCCGTTACTGTATCGTCACCCTCTAGTATTCACCCCATCCCACCCCACCCTATTCCACCCTACCTCATCCTCTTTTCAGAGAAACTCGTTGGAAGAGTAAAGTATCGACTTCGTAGGAAGAAGGAAGAAGATGTGGAAGATGTGAAGATGTAGACGAAGAAGAAAACGAAGACGAAGATAAAGATGAAGATAAAGATGAAGATGAAGATGAAGAAGGAGGCTTCTACGGTGTGTTGCGTCGCAATTACGGGTATCTTTTATAAGCAGCTCCGTAGATATTTATACAGCCGTCGCGAGAGATGATCGAGCACGGGACCTCCTTCTGGAGGATGACGAGACCTTTTTTCTGTCCCTTGAGAGCGAACGAGAGAAAGATAGATAGAGAGAGAGAGAGAGAGAGAGAGAGAGAGAGAGAGAGAGAGAGAGAGATAGCAAGAGACCAAGTCCAAGAAGGAACGATCGGGTCTAAGCTTACTCTTCGAGTCTGAGCTTCTTCATAAACGGAAGAAGGGAGCGAACGAGATACTCCGTAAATTAAGCGGCCATTCAAGAACGACAAGAAGAAGAAGAGTCATTGGCATGTTTCTTACTGCTCAGAGAGACATCTTGTTAGCCACGTCGATTATTATGATGTTGTAGAGCTTACTATAGTCGCACGTATTTATGTATGTATGTGTGTATGAACGTATTTCGAGATTTTAGATATTTTCTGTTTCCGTTTTGTACGTTCGTGTGATCTTTCATGGTTAGATTTTTTTATTTATTTATTTATTTATTTATTTATTTTTTTTTGATATTATAGACAAGATCTCGAGCGAGTGAAATTTTTTATATAAAAATCGTCCAAGTTTTTTCGTACGTATAAGATAATGCATGACATCAGTTCGATTTTAGAAAAGGAGAAATAAAAAAATATGTTAGAAGAGGATTGAAGAAGAAGAAGAAGAAGAAGAAGAAGAAGAAATTCAATCGGAAGATTACGAATATTAATTGGATCACTATCGTAAATTAATGAAATTAGAGGAATGGTATGACATGGTTTCTTTTTTTTTTTAATTTATCAAAATTATAGGTTTTTCGAAGGATTAACATAGCAAAGAAATGTAATTTTCTTTCCTCTAGTTTTCTCTTTCGTTCTTTTTTTTTTTTTTTTTTTACATGACGGAGACACGATGCTCACAAAAATATATCCGTTCGTATTTGTAATAGCAGAGAAAAATCGTGAAATCGATGCAGCTGCATCTATCCCTTAACACACATCCGAGCACGTATTATAACTCCAACCATCTGCATCTTTTTCGTACGAATGCATGAATACAAGATGCGACGGATAGATGGGTCGCGTTCTAACTTTACATCTTCGCATACATCTACATCTACACACACACATATATATATATATATACACATACATACAAATATATTTATATATGGTTAGAAAGTTTTTCATCCGGGACGAAAGCTTTGAGAACACGCAAGAAAAATGTCGTATCGTTGAGATTATAGTTGCCATTGCAATTTAGTACACCCACATTTACGAATCTGTTCGTTCGTTCTTTCTCTTTCTCTCTTTCTCTTTCTCTCGTATCTAAGAAGTAGTCGAGCAAAACTTTGAAGATGGTTTCTTTCGAAAGGCAATTTTGAGGTTTCAAGGAAGAAGAAACTTCTAAGCCATCGCTTTTTCAGAATCTTCGATGTAATTCCGTCTGGGAGTCCGTCTATTTTCTATTACTTTCTTTCTCTCTCCCTCTCTCTCTCTCTCTCTCTCTCTCTCTCTCTCTCTCTCTCTCTCTCTCTCTCTCTCTCTCTTTCTCTCTGTCATCTATCTATAATAAAAGAAAGATAGAAACTTTCGTCAAAACTTTAACCCGATATCCTCTCTGTTGAAAAAGAGAAACGATGATATAAAACGTTACCAGCATGTATAAATAAAACTAATACGCGAAGGTAGGACTCTGTTCGTATATAGTATAGTTATCTAATTTTCCGTATTAGTATTATTCAAAGATAAGTGGTAAAGTTAACGAACTCCTCCGTTGAAAAGGGCTTGCCTGGCGACAGCCTCGAAAGAAAATGGCTATAAATTTGTCGAGATAACGTTACGTGCTTGCATTGCTTGCGGGTGAACGTATAAACGTAAGTGATACACATAGATATACGTACATATATATATATATATAGATATATCTCTATGTATATATATGCTTTTTGCTTAGCTGCTATAGTATCTTTCTCTCTCTCTCTCTCTCTCTCTCTCCCATAGTATACGAATAGTATAGCTCGAGGCCCGTTGAATCGGTAGAGAGGTTACTTACGATGCAGGTAAGTAGCAATGTAAGTGGTTGTAGACAACCGGGGCCCGACGTCATAAGCAGCAGCCGCTGCCTAATGAAACTACAAATCTCTATCTCTATCTCTCTCTCTCTCTCTCTCTCTCTCTTTCTCTCTCTGTCTCTGTCTCTCGGTCTCTATATCTATCTATATCAGTCTCTCTCTCTCTCTCTCTCTCTCTCTCTTTCTCTTTGTCTGTATCTATCTATCTTTCTCTATCCGGCCTTTAGGCGCCACCTGTTCTTAGAAGCGCACTGACTCGACACACCCACACCCCCGACACACAACACGCGAGACGCCTGTATATGACATGCCTGCCTGCACGCTTATGAGATCCGCCATTAATTCCAAGTACGGTCCTCGTAAACATTCTTGATAACTTCGAAAACTCTTATCTCTCTATTCGTACATACGTCGTATTCGTAAGATATATGTGTGTGTGTGTGTGTGTGTGTATGTATTAAATATTATATTTAATAAATATTATTATTATATGTTAATGTATTAAAGATATATTATTGGATGTGTTTTATAATATATAATATAATTTTATTAATTTCCTCTATCAATCGTAATTGCAAAGAAAAATGAATTTTAAAAAGATTTTAAAAAACAATATATATGTATTATATATATATGTGTATATACATTTATAAATATATAATAAAAATATAAATGTATAAAAAATGCAATGGTATAAATACGAGTAAATCATGCTCACTTATATCTTAATAGGAGTACTAAATTAAGAAATCAATTGTATAAAATAATTCTATAATAGAAAATATCTTTAAAACGTGCGCATTGTCGTATGAGATCGATCAAGACTATGAGATTGAAGATATAAAAAGATGTTAAACATAGTAATACCAGTATTTAACTAATTTATTTATAATAACAGTCGAGAAACATTGAAATTATTATATCATATAATAGTACGATGGGACATATCGAAAAATAATATAGATAAATATATTTAATGTCGTATAATTTACGATACTAAAATTTAAGTGAATTATTAACTCACATACACGTATACATGCGTTTACACTGATACAATAATTACAACTAAAGTGTATTCAAATTACGTCACTTATCTCGTTTTTTAACATTATGCTATAATGATTATTTTAAATAGCGTTTATAAAAACACATTGTCATACTCATTAAACATTATCTAATACCAGATATTTCCCTTATCGTATATTATTTTTACTTCTTAATGAATACGTTATATATTCTCTGTATATACATATATATATATATATACACACACACACACATTCCAAAAACAACTATTACATAGATGAATTCTAGCAAAAATGTATACTAAACATTGCACCACTTATCTTGACCATTTGTTTAAGTAAACATCTTGCATAATGTCGAAAGAAAAAAAGACCAAAAAAAAAAAGAAAAAGAAATACCCAAGCTACAGGCTTATCTCGAGACATTAACATTATTACTCCTTTATAACTCATTCGACAGTACTAACATTAAAAAAAAAAAAAGAAAAAAGAAAATTATCATATTCATATTGACATTTATTTAAAGAACATATCATTTTCTCTATAATACTATATAGAAAATATTTTTATCGTTCGATTGCTTTTCATCTATCTATATCCACACCCATACACGTACATACTTACGTACACACAAAATAGAATAGTTCATAATTCATAAACAATCGGCTCGATGGTGCATCGGGCATTAATAATTATTCAACCCTTCTGTAGAATCGTTCGCGAAAAAGACCGATACACACACACATATATATACACACACACACACACACACACACACAATGTATACATACACCGATATACTATATAGGCCGAGCACGCGTCCCTCTCTTTCTCTCTGAAACTGCTTCGGAAATGGTTTTACTACGGGCGAAGCTCTATCGGCGCTTCGACCCGTTGTAAAACAATTATACGGTATCGTCGTTGCGCGCAATCGATATATCATCAATTCCATTGTCATTGCCGGCAATCCCACGTGTCATGATTATTGTTTGCAGGCTGCTCGTATAATGAAAGCACGTTCGCCACCCATGGACTATCGCAACTGCGTAGCTTCGCTTATGACACGGAAAACTGAACGTGTATTGGTGGCTATCGTTTTTCTATATCTGTGTTATAGATACGTATGTACGTACGTACATATATATATATATATATGTATGTATTCATGTATATATATATATATCTATTTATATATGTATGGGTGGAAGAAACGAACTGGACTTCAGTGTGCTAGGGGAGGACTGATAAACTGCAGCCATTATCAACCGACGATTCTCTACTTTTCACAACGACAAAGCTCATAGCTTTACGCGTACCAAACCAACGTATACGTCTATTATTATCTCTTCTTGGTTTTTATTTTCCTTTTTATTATTGTTATTATTTCTTTTTTCATTTTTTTTCTGTACCTTGCTTCCTTTTTTCATCCTTTTCTTTTTCTTCCTTTCTTGTCGTCCCTTTTCTTGTCCTTTTTTTTCTGTATTTCTCGGATGATGATCGTAACATGAATTTCGATGATATCGTATAAAGTCTTTCTCTTTCCTGCGTGTATATTAAGATCGTTTTTATTAGCTAGATATTCGTCTATCATAGAATGGTAATCATTGTCTTTCACTTTAGTTATTTTCTATCTTCTATCTCTTTTTATACGTAATTATTGACAATTCTACGTCGATTAAACGTTTTTCTTTATTCGTTTAGATTCTCTCTCATTATAAACACATTCATCCAACATACATACATACATACACACACACACACACACACACACATATAATCGAAAGAGTAAGAAGGTTTGTAAAACGTAGCTAGAAGATAAACGAATTTACGAAGGTCAATATGTGGAAATATGCATACATACATACACACACACACACATACATACATATATATTCTTAAGAGGAGTTCCATCGGAGGTTAAACTCGATATTATGAGTCATCTCGTCGACGAAATGACCAAGGGCGATAACGATCGCGTTAACGCTTTTACGACGTGTGTCCGGCACGTCGTCGGGCAAGTAAGCAACCAACCAACCAACCAACCAACCAACCAACCAACCAACCAACCAAGCAAGATCGCTCGGTTATCCCTTCTTCTTCATCTTCTTCTTCATTTTCTTCTTTATCTTTCTCTTAAGAGTCCTCTTTCTTCGCTATTCGATGTACGATGATTGAATTAAGCGTCTTAAAACCACCGACGTTGTTCAAGATCGTCTCTTTCCTTCTACTTCCATCAGCTGTCAATGTACCTCTCAGAGAAACTCTATTCCTCCTTCTTATCTCCTCTATCCCTCTTCTTCTTTTTATTTTTGTTCTCTCTTCTCTTCCCTACTCTTCTATTCTGTTCTGTTCTGTTCTGTTCTGTTCTGTTCGTTATCGTCTTCTTCCTTCTCTTTTCGCTCCTTTCTTATACGCCGCAAACAGACTTTACTACTCTATTCCAGCAAACAAGACTCCACGTATATAACCTAATCTCGATACTACGTTAGGGACTCGATTAATCATTTTACGAGCTATCGATATTCTCTCTTACTTTCTTGTCATTTATATTCCGCGTTCTTTAGTGTACTAATATTTGGATTACGATATAAACGTGGGTATATATATATATATTATATTTATTAATGAAAATTGTCTTTAATGAAATTAATCTGTTGATTGATATATATATATAAAAAGAAAAAAAAAAGGAAAGAAAATGAATCGAAATGAAAGAGAAAATAAATTTCTATCTTTATATCTTCTATCCTGATTTTTACATTTTTTAATACACCGATATCAACACAATTATAAACGAATAAATTAAATTATTATAATATATAGATATATACGCACATATACACGTATTTATTATATAATAATCTCTCTCTCTCTCTCCTAGAAAAAAGATTTTGTTTAAATATAACATACACTATGTACTTAATATTAAAAAATACTTACTATTATAAAAGAGAGGATCTATCAAATATATTTTATCTAATCAATCCCACAAAAAGAAATAGAAAAAAAAAAGGAAAATCAATATAATCATACTCGTCTATTAAACACTTATTCTCTCTTTCTTTTCTCTCTCTCTCTCTCTCTCTCTCTCTATCTATGTTTCACGATTCTAAAAACGTTGACGAGCCTCGATAGATTCGATGATGATAAGACATCGAAACTCTGTGCCTTTGTTTCAACATCCACATACATCTCCTTCAGTAGCACCACCTTCTCTTTCTCTTTCCTACAATCTCGTTGTCAAGAAGCAACGGAAGACGACGAGGAACATCAAATATTCAAGATTTCACCGATGGCGTCAGCCATCCACCACCACGGCTGTCACACCTCGCGTTACACAGGTTTCCATCCCTCCAGTCTCTGCCAGCCATTTAGCTGATTTAGCGACTCCGAGAGTGGAACACCCTCCACTTTTCCGGCTCTCAACGTGTTCCGCGTGCCGTGACACGCGAATCGAATTTGTCAAAGAAAGAGAGAAAGAGAGCAGGAAAAAGAGAGAGAAATAGAGATAGAAATAGAAAGAGAGGGAGAGATACTTTTGTCTCTTTTCAACTACTGTCGTCTTTTTTCGTCTACGTTACCTTTTCCATCTTGTTACTTTTCCAAAAGGAAGTAAGACATGGAAAAGTATAAGACAGCTGTCGTCTATCTATGTACGTACATTCGAAGCTTAGACTGCAATCGATTCTTATTTATTTATTTATTTATTTTTTTTTTTTTCTAAAATTTCTAATAAGGATTGAATGAATGAAAAGAGGTTGATAGAGAGAGTCAAAGAAAGAGAGAGAGAGAGAGAGAGAGATAGAGATGGGGATAAAGGGAATTATAAAATCATAGATGGAGATAATAAGAAAAAGAAAGAGAGAGAGAGACAGAGAGAGAGATAGAGAGAGAGAGAGAGAGAGAGAGAGAGAGAGAAATTCATTAGCATTGGACACGTAAAGTCTCTCCTGGAGAAGTAGCGAGGCATGTAAAGCGACACAGACGATTAATATACCAGCGCTTAGAAACTCGATGTATACGATAACGTGCGAATGATGTTAAACTTTAAAAGCTAACCGATATATTATATATCGGGCTTGATTAAAAACCTTCGAAGAGATTTACGTGTCGTGTCGGACAGGCAATCAACTTTCCTCCTGTTAAGTAGACAGACGGACAGAGAGAGAGAGAGAGAGAGAGAGAGAGAGAGAGAGAGAGAGAGAGAGAGAGAGAGAGAATCGCGATAATAAATTTCTCTAGAGAAATTATTTTCATTTACCGAACACGACTGCACCGGGTAAAAATAATTAGTATTAGGTAAAGAGCAAATCTCTTTCGTTTTTTTTCTCATTCCTTCCGAAGTGATCTAATCGTTCAAGAGAACAAAAAAGAAAAAGAAAAAAAGAAAATAAATAAAGAAAAGACGAGAGAGAGAGAGAGAGAGAGAGAGAGAGAGGGAGAGAGAGAGAGCTTAAATTATTTTAATACTTCTTCCTTCTTTTCTTATTTTCGAAGCTCGTTTCATTTTATTTATTCATTTTTTTTTTATCCATTTTTTTAATAATCGTTAGTTATTTATTCTTTTTATAATCGTCTTTTCTGGAGCTACTTCTTGAAGACGTAGTGGTAAAACAGAGTGAGAATGAGAATGAAAGAGAGAGAGAGAGAGAGAAAGAGAGAAAGAGAGAGATTAAGATGCACGAGATATTTCTGGAGCAACGTTCGATGTAATCGGATGAACGTTCAGTCGATGGGCACGTAATCAAACGAGTCCCGTCCATCTTCTTCCCTCTCCCTCTCTCTCTCTCTCTCTCTCTCTCTCTCTGTCTGTCTTTCTCTTCTATTACAGGAACCCTCTAGGGGCTGTGATCGCGATCAGCATATATATTTGTATGCACTTGCACTCAAGGCGAAAACGAGTTCTAAACGATGGGTAATTTGAGAAGAGCGTCGACTGACTGAGTGAAAGAGAGTTAGAGATAGACAGAGAGAGAGAGAGAGAGAGAGAGAGAGAGAGAGAGAGAGAGAGATTCGACGAGGTTACAGACGAGGTATATGCCTTATAGAAAGGAGCATTATACTCGGGGTTCCTTCCTATATAAAAGGGGCCGAGTGCCTCCGAATCGGCCTACGTAAGTAATATAGGGGTTCCTACGACCCTTACGCATAAGGGTTGTATTCTAAGAGGGCATGAATTTGGTCGGACTTCTCTCTTTCTCTTTCTCTTTCTATCTCTGTCTTTTTTCCATGTCCGTCTTCGTCGTTTTACACATAACTTCTCTCTCTTTCTCTCTTTCTCTCTATCTATCTATCTATTTATCTACTCTCTCTTTCTCTCTCTCTCTCTCTCTCTCTCTTTCTCTCTCTCTCTCTCTCTCTCTCCTTCTTTCCGTTCAGAGCGAGTCTGCTTTACATTGCATAAGTAACGCCATGAGCCCCTCGACCCTCGACTGTAAACTGTGCTTATTTGCCCCGGTAGAGTAAGAGCTCGGCCTGGAAATAGGAGGACGACCATTTGTCGGGCGTGCGTCACTTGCCTTCGCGACATGGGACTCCCAATGAAAAATGTTCCTGGATCATCCTTGCCAACATGTGAGAATATCTTTTCTTTCTCTTTCTCTATGTATTTCTCTACGTATTTCTCTTTCTCTCTTTTTCATTCTTTTTCTCATTATCTGTATCTACGATTTTCTATAATTCTCTTTGATTCTCTCTGTCTGTCTTTCCTCAAAACAGAACGAAAAATTGCGATTTCATTATTAATTAATTTATTTTCTTCTTCTCTACATTCCTCTTCCTTCTTATTTTTTATATATTGACTTCAACATGACATTTGAGATGAGCGATCTGAGATAAGATAAGAAAAAAGAAAAGAATGTATAATCGCGTTAGTTATTGGTACGTGAATATATCCCAATATATATATTATATATATATATATATAAAAGATATACATATATATAATATATATAAGCGAATCATGTTAGCGATTTTTTTTCGGATAAGTATAGGATTTGATCTTCTCTCATGGTGGTGATGGCTTCGATAGCATCTAAAGAACGTCGAGATATAAGGATTATTAAAGAGGTTTGATTCGCGAACCGGATCGATGATTATACCGAAAGGAACGTGATCTGTACGGCCATAAATATTTTACACCCTCCTATATCTAGAAAAAGAGAAAAAGAGAGAAAGAGAGAAAGAGAGAGAGAGAGAGAGAGAGAGAGAGCAAAGAGAGAGAGAGAGAGAGAGAGAGAGAGAGAGAGAGAGAGAG
>NC_057703.1:2172421-2180239 GCF_014466175.1 Vespula pensylvanica
GAGAGAGAGAGAGAGAGAGAGAGAGAGAGAGAGAGAGATAGATAGATAGATAGAAGGTGTGACCGGTTTGGATTAAAACTTAATCGGATCGAACGCCATGAACGTGGACGTATGCTAATTTCTTGAAACGTGAAACCAGGTTGCAACAATTTCATATGTATGAGAAATCGGCCACGTCAACATCGAGCAAAGTTTTCCCTAAAGCTTTTCGTATTTTTCTCGATATCTCCGGTGCTTTCAAAAATTTCAATCGTTTCTACATATACCACCCTTTCCTGTCTCCTCCCCCTCCCCTTTCCCCTCCCCCTCCCCCTGCCCGAAACACCTCCCACAGCTCCCAACCAACTCAAAGCATACTTTCGAGGTATCGATGCAAATTTATTGCTTTGTATCTGTACGCGAAGATACATTTTATTTTATTTCATTTTATTTTATTTTTATTTTTATTTTTATTTTTTTTTTTTTTAACAACAAATGAAACAATAAATTTAAAGGGAATATGTAAAATAACAAAAAAAAAAAAAAAGAAAAGAGAAGAGAAGAAAAAGAAAAAAGAGAAAATTCGAGAGAGGTGAAATTTGTTGAAAATTTAAAGAAAGAAACGTTCTCTATCTTTTCTTCATCGTTAACATATCTCTTTATCTTAGTCTTTCGGTCGAATTTGAATAACAACAATATATATATATATATATATATATATATATATATATATATATTACGATACATAATTCAAAAGGATAGAAGACAATTTTCGTGTCAACGTTCGAACCGTGTAAGATATAACCTACGTCTTCTACTCCCCTTTTACACACCTACTCGGCGAATAGGTATCATTACAAAAAGGTTTAGGGAGTATAAAAGGATGGAAGTTAATTCTAAGGTCGAAAGTTGTTCTTAAAAGAGCAAATAGAGTCGGCAGGTTGCCTGTCCAATTTCGTTGTTGGATAGACACCTGTAAGGGCGGTGTTGAGGGTACGAGTAAGACGGACGGAGAAAGAGAAAGAAAGAGAGAAAGAAGACGATGATGAGAAAGAGAGAGAGAGGAAGATAGAAAGATAGAAAAAGAAAAGGGAATGAGAAAGACGAGGAAAGAGAGAGAGAGAGAGAGAGAGAGAGAGAGAGAGGAAGGTGGTAAGCGTGTAAACACGTTTTTAACAGATCGATTCGGTGTATGTCTGGGCTTTTTCAGTGTGCAGTGTAGTTAACACACTACGTTACACCTCTAAATCCAACCTTTAAAAATCATCCAGCCTTTTGGTTTGACTTGGCAGAGAATGAGTGACAGAACCGCCTTTCTTTACTCGACAAGCTAATACCATGGTATATACACCATGCTTGTATAGATACGATATAATAACGATCGGCCCCTAAAGGATAAGCACCTTTCGCGTTTTGGCGGTCGATTCGAACTAAAACCTAAAGGAACTCTTTTCGAGCCTTACCTCGGACTCAATTCGACTCGACTCGACTCGACTCGACTCGACTCGACTCATCGGATCAAGACGTGTTAATCAAAATGTTAGACAAGCCACTTACACGAACATCGTGACGTTTCCATTTACCTTGGTTACAGATCGAAATCTATCTTCGAAGATTTTCTAGTTTTATATCGCCAATTATTTTCATTATTCGGAGATATTTTCTATATCGTTTCAATCGATACAATCCTTTTTCTTTCCTCCTCTTTTCGTTTTTTCTAACGTTTCTTATCACTTATGTTCGAACGTAAGACCAAATTCTATTACAAGTGAATTAATATTTCCGATAATGTAATTCATAATTGTTATAATCTGTTCATTTCCAATTCGTAATTGTTACAAATTGGTAGATATTATCACAGAGCTTTTCTTCTGTAGTTTACAACTTGTCATTCTTTTTCTTTTTTTTTTTTTTTCACCATTGCAATTGTACGATTATATTATTACAATTACAATAATACAATATATATATATATATTGTATTATTATATAATATATTGTATATATATATATATATATATCAATACACGATATGATCCAAAATCATTTCGATCGATACGAATTCATGAGAATTAAAAATTGCCATAAAAAAGGATTGTAAGTTGCGATAAGAAGTATACACATATATATACCCGCTCAAATTCGATGGATACATTTGGCAATGATTAGATTACACTGTGGCAAAGGGAAAAATGGAATACCATGGAACGGATTACAAAGAACAATGAGAAAAAGAGAAGAAGGAGAAAGAAAAAGCAAGAGAGAGAGAGAGAGAGAGAGAGAGAGAGAGAGAGAGAGAGAGAGAGAGAGAGAGAGAGAGAGATGGAGGAGTAGAAGGAGGAAAAAGAGGAGGTCGGAGTGAAACGCCCCGAGGTATGCAGCCGAACGAACTTCGGTGCACAGACAGTAGCAAAACAAGCCAGCGAGTGAATTCTTTTTCCTTCTCTCTCTCTCTCTCTCTCTCTCTCTCTTTATATATATATATATCTTTCTCTCTCTCTCTCTCTCTCTTTCTTTCTCTTTCTCTCTTCCACTCTCTCTTTCTCGTCTCTCGCTTTCGTTGGTATTTGTCAAAGCGCGAGGAAGTCGTTTCGTTCGAAGCGAGCTCGCTCCGGATGACGAGTGTTTGTCAAATGTTTGATCAAAATGTTTGTCGTTTCCTGCGGCTACGGAAAGCCGAAATTAAATGTGATGCCCACCCTTTTTGCCATAGCTAACTTCACCCTCTCCCATCTCCCTCCACCACCCCCCACCACTCCCACCTCAACTCCCAAAGCCCCCAAAGCCCATAGAACCTCTTCTATATCTCTTTGCACTAAGAGATCACAGATCGCCGATATTCTTGTAATTATCGAGACTTTTAAACTGTCTTTGATTTTGGTAGACAATGGAATTTATTTACAACTATTAACTATGTTTTGAATAATTGGTTTTAATTATCGGTGACGTTAAGAATTAGAATATGACGAGAATTAGAAGAATATTGAGATGTATACATATATATATATATATATATATATATATATATATATATGTTGAGTTAATTTATTTGACGTGCGATTATTTTTTAAATTTGTATTAATTATAATGGTATATTAAAGTTTGTATATTGTAATAGTATTTTTGTATAATTGTAATTCATTTTTTTTAATTCATTTTCTTATTTGTTTTTTTCTTTTTTTAATCGTTTATTGGAACAATTTGTCTTTTGAACAAATTTTATACGATTCGTATGATTAAATAATTGTTGGTACCAGTGAAGGAGTTAATTGACGTGTTCCTCTTTTTTAAAATATTCTTGTTAAAAGATTGATTAGTTTATTAATTATAATTATTATTATTATTGGTCCTCGGTAATTTCGATCTGATTCCTAAATAAATTTCGATATATCGCAACAATTAATTTTTTTAAGTATTACTTTTGTAAGCGATTACTTTATTGATAATTACTTGTTCTCGATAATGTCGATTTTGTTGGTAATTAATTAAATTTCACTTTACAGTAATACATATAAATCAATCCTACATTTACGAATATAACAATTTATTTACATAATAGGATTTAACATACATACATACATACATATATACATATCTGTAAAAAAATAAATTACTTATAACAACAATTATCGATAAACAATTATTCAAACATCGATTACTTCCTTACTTATTTTTATATCGAATTATAATGACATTGTTAAACCAATAAGAAATCTTTATCTCCGAATAAAAATCATCATACCTTACGAATCAAAATCAGATCTAATCACTTCTCAATTACAATTATTACCATAGTAACTAAAAATATATGTATATAAGCCGTCCGTCTCGAAACTATCGTAAATTCGTTATTTTAAACTATAAATAAGAAATAAATAAATCAAATAAAATCACGTAGAATTGTACATACTATAAACGTTAACTCGACTTATCTTTTTCTTTTCAAAAAATCAACTTAGGTCACTTACAAAATAAACAACTACATATATATATATATATATATATATATACATATTATTAATAAAATACATATTATAACAAACTTCATTTCACACGACTAACACACAAATATCTACGGAAATACGCAAACGAACGTGATAGTATATATACATACATAAATATATTCGATTCGTTATTCGACCAACGAACTTCACCGTATGTTGTTTCCATTCGAAAGTCGACGAGCTTGTCAGTAGATAATGAAGACGTTTCGGCGTGGAGGAGAAGGAGAAGGAAGAGGTGGAGAAGAAGGAGGATGAGAATAAGAACGAGGAGGAGGAGGAGGAGGAGGAGGAGGAGGAGGAGGAGTGGTCGAGAGGGGTTTGGAAAGGAGGTGGGAGAAACGAGGAGTTAGCGTCTCCCGTCTTAAATGCCAACCATACACACACACACACACACACACACACACACACACATTATACACACACATACACATATTACACATGCGAACAGAAACACGAACACCAACACATTTGGTATTATATACTTCCATATAGACACATATACATAGAATGTAACACACTCAGACGTACATACGTATATATACACACATATACCTATATATATATATATATATATATATATATATATATATATAGATTCTACTTCGCTTCGGTACTAGGTAGAGAAGTGTCTGATCCCTCGCAATCAGGTGTATGCATGTATGTATACCGTTATTACTCCTGGCAGGCAGCCACTGAAACGTTCAATTATCTACGCTGTCTGCGTCACGGCCCCTATTGTGAACTCCTTATTCTATCCTCGGCGCTGAAAAGAGGCTGCCTCGAATGCTTGTGCCTTGAATGAACGTCAAACGATGCGAGCGAGGAGAGGAGGACTCTACTCGAGGATTTTCTTCTTCTTCTTCTTCTTCTTCTTCTTCTTTTTTTCTCCTTTTTTTCCCTTCTTCTTTTTTCTGTTTTTGATTTTTTCTTTCTCTCTCTTTTTTTTTTACTCTTTCTTCCTTTCTTTCTTTCTCTTTCTATCTATCTATATATCTATCTATCTATCTCTCTCTCTCTTACTCGTTCCTCATAGGTGTCTAGACTTATCGTACGAGTTCGACAGGTCCACGCGTTGCTAATCAGTTTCTTTCAACATCTCTCTTCCTCTCCCATTCCTCTCCCCCTTCTCTACACCCTCCTTAACACTCCCCTTCTTACCATTCCCTCTCTCTATTATCCTTACTCTGTTAGTGTATTTTGACGTATCGAAGAATGACGCACCAATTACGGAGGCGCCTCTCTCTTTCTTTCTCTCTCTCTCTCTCTCTCTCTCTCTCTCTCTCTCTCTTTCTCTCTTTCTTTCTCTCTCTCGAAAGCTTCTTCGTCCACGTTTGCGTGGACCTTTTCGATGACGATTGAATACGAAGAGCATTCCTTTCCTCACTCATCGTTCGTAACGTCATTATGCTTTGCGAACATCGACACTTCGAATATAAGGAGAATAAGAATAATAAGAATAAAAAGAAAAATAATAAGAATAAGAATAAGATGGAGATGAGGATGGAGATAGATATGGAGATGGAGATGGAGATGGAGATGGAGATGGAGATGAAGAATTCGAAGGAAGGATTCGCTGAGGACTAACGAGCGATAAATCGCAAGTATCGAGCCTATTCTCGTGAGGGCATATCGAGAGAGCTCCTGGCATTGCTCCTGACGCCACTTCTCTGATCCCTTCTGTTACTCCACACGAGATCTGAAAGATCTAAAAGATGGTAGGAAGGAAGAAAGGATAGAGAGAAAGAAAGAATGAAAGAATGAAAGGAGGGAAGACGGAAAAAAACAAAAGGAGAAAAATCAATCATCGACAACAACGTTATGTATATACGTACGTAGATGTAGGTTTTGTTAGTTCGTGACCGGTTACCGTGTCGAATGAATCATTCTTCGAAATAAACCATCATGCTCTTTTCGATTGGGAACATAATCATATTTCTATGTATCTTGGTATGTACTGTATGTGTATATATATATTTATATATGTGTAACTGTGGAGATCTTATTTCGATAATGATTTCAATGTATTATATTAAGAATGAAACGAACGTATTATTTATAAAAATTCTTCGTTTTTTCTTCTTTTTTTTTTTTTTTTTTACAGGCACGTCTTTCAATCCGTAATGTTTCTAATCGTTTTAAATATATATTTTTTATGATTATATTCTAAAAAAAATTGTATGGTTATATTCTATATATAATATTTATATGTACTATCTATCTAATATATACTTACACTAATATATATATATATATATATCTCTGATCAATTATGTGAGACGACGTAATAACCATTAGTTCGATCCGAGATATACTTTAAGATCGCAATAAACTTAACATCGAAGAAAGACCACAAGGAATCTTCTTCGTTTCTATACTCTGGCCGGTTTTCTCATACTTGAGTCTCTCTCAGCACTCTTTTCCCCTCTCTCTCTCTCTTTCTCTCTCTCTTTCTCTCTCGCTCTCTCTCTCTCTCGCTCTTTCGGCTCTTGGTGCAGACGTTTCGTAAAGTTAGTCGAATGAAAAAAGTTGGCAGGACCCTCAAGGGAAACGGCGAGTAGTTAGCGGACTTGGATATAATCTTCATTGAAAAAGTTTGTTTAAACCTTAGCAACGCTCGAGTCTCGTTCGTTCCTCGCTCGATGCTAAGAGCCGGAAGGAAGGAAGTTACGGCGTTTGACAAAAAGATGGATAATGATACTGTCAAGACGTTTGCAAATTCAACGCTTGCTTTTTACCTTCTTTTTCTCTCTCTCTTTTTTTTTTCTTTTTTGTTTCGTTTCGTTTCGTTTCGTTTCGTTTCGTTTTTTTTTTCGTTGTTTTCCTTTTCTTGTTTTTGTTTCTTCCTCCTCTCTTACTACAATCTCTTTTCGTATCTTCATCGTTATTTTCTTACGAGATATAACACAAATTCAAGTTAATTAACACGTCGAATGACAATGGGTGATGGTGGATGGTGTATTATATATCAAATATTTAGCTAATAGATACTAAATATATCTTTATAATATTTCAATATGATTTATACTTAGTATAATAAAATAAAAGTACTAAATACTCAACATGACATTTATAATATTTATAATACTTGTAATATTCACTCGTACAATATTTAAATATATATATATATATATATATATATATATATATACACACGCGCACGCACACACACTTGTTATTATAGTATACCTGTATATTCATTACTTTTGACTCCTTCTCATTATATTCTTTTTTCTTCCTTTTTTCATATAAACGCATTTATTTTCAACGATAAATTAGAACACGATGATATCAACAATATTAAATCCTAAAGTTAATTCGAACCTGTTAAGAGTAGTCATCATGCCAAACAAATAACTCTCGCTTTGATTGACAGTCCTCATACGAAGTTTCAAGTACTCGATTAATAGCACAGGGGAATATACGTGATAATATACACACAGACGCACATAGAGACACACAACCCTTACATACATACATATATAGTACACATACACATATATGAGTGATATATCGCATTCATATAAGTATACATTGATACCATGAGAATATACGTGTACCACGATCCATCATAAGAAAGCAAGCAAGCAAGCAAGCAAGCAAGCAAGCAAGCTCGTTAAAACGTTAGTCAAAAGTAATAATTAATAACTAACTAACTTATACGTATAAAATTATCGTTCCTAATTAACAAGTTGCAACAACTTTTAAATCACTCTTTGCGATCGCTCTTTTTAATTTCACAACCAACCCTCGATAACGTTATCCCTTCTCCTTCCTTTATCTTTACCCTTTTCCCTTTCTAATCCAAATCTCCTATTACCTGTCAATAATAAAAAAAA